>NC_143031.1:4277500-4402500 GCF_057628025.1 Oncorhynchus mykiss | reverse complement strand
CCATTTAGGAGGCATGGGGCCATTTAGGAGGTAGGGGGCCATTTAGGAGGCAGGGGCCATTTAGGAGGCAGGGGCCATTTAGGAGGTAGAGGGCCATTTAGGAGGCATGGGGCCATTTAGGAGGTAGGGGGCCATTTAGGAGGTAGGGGGCCATTTAGGAGGTAGGGGGCCATTTAGGAGGCAGGGGCCATTTAGGAGGCAGGGGGCCATTTAGGAGGCATGGTGCCATTTAGGAGGTAGGGGGCCATTTAGGAGGTAGGGGGCCATTTAGGAGGCAGGGGGCATTTAGGAGGCATGGGGCCATTTGCGACTCAGACTGAGTTTTTAAACTGTTTCTTCTCATCCTCGTGCATTTTAACACTGGAGGATCACTCTGTTCTAGCAGCCTGAGTCCCTTTAGACAGGCAGGCAGGCAGGCAGACAGACAGGCAGGCAGACAGACAGACAGGCAGGCAGACAGACAGACAGACAGGCAGGCAGAAACAGGCAGACAGAGACAGGCAGACAGGCAGACAGACACAGACAGACAGACACAGAGACAGGCAGACACAGACAGACACATAGACAGACATACACAGACAGACAGACAGACTGGCAGACTGTAGTTAGCTGTCCTGTCTGAGCTGTGTGTTTGTCACTCTGTTCCAGGTATCTGTTCTGCTGCTGACCTACCTGACTGTGGAGAAGTTCCTGGTCATCGTGTTTCCCTTCAGTCACCTGAGACCTGGAAAACTACAGACTGCGGTGAGTCACACTACATGCACCTTCTGTAACGCTACTTAAACCTGCTATAACAAGGTCATGAACAGGTTATAACTTACAACCAGACCAACTACAAACTGTGGTGCTTAAACAGGTCGTAAACATGTCATTACCACAGGAAGCTGACAATTTTTATTTTACCTTTATTTTACTAGGCAAGTCAGTTAAGAACAAATTCTTATTTACAATGACGGTCTAGGAACAGTGGGTTAACTGCCTTGTTCAGGGGCAGAACGGCAGATTTGTACCTTGTCAGCTCGGGGATTCGAACTTGCAACCTTTCGGTTACTAGTCCAACGCTCTAACCACTAGGCTACCCTGCCCTACCCTACCCTGCCACTAGGCTACCCTGCCCTACCCTACCCTGCCACTAGGCTACCCTGCCCTACCCTACCCTGCCACTAGGCTACCCTGCCCTACCCTACCCAGCCACTAGGCTACCCTGCCCTACCCTACCCTGCCACTAGGCTACCCTGCCCTACCCTACCCTGCCACTAGGCTACCCTGCCCTACCCTACCCTGCCACTAGGCTACCCTGCCACCCCACTAACAGGCCCTTTTTGAAATCTCGTAGATCGATACTATATCGATATTATATCGATATTATAAAGCCTTCCGCCATACCTGGTCTCAGGGACGGCTAACTCTGAGGGCTAACTCTGAGGGCTAACTCTGAGGGCTAACTCTGAGGGCTAACTCTGAGGGCTAACTCTGTCGGCTAACTCTGTCGGCTAACTCTGTCGGCTAACTCTGACGGCTAACTCTGACGGCTAACTCTGACGGCTAACTCTAAAATGTGATGAAAATTGTATTGATCTCCGAGGCTCTCTAAAATGTGATGAATTGTATTGATCTCCGAGGCTCTCTAAAATGTGATGAATTGTTCTGATCTCCGAGGCTCTCTAAAATGTGATGAATTGTATTGATCTCCGAGGCTCTCTAAAATGTGATGAATTGTTCTGATCTCCGAGGCTCTCTAAAATGTGATGAACTGGTGCCTCTGGGGCAATTCAGACTGCTGATTGAGGACCTTTACTGAAGAATGTGTTTTTCTGTTATTGGGTTTTATGTGTTTTGCTTTTAACGTATTGATGTGTATATCGCTGTGCTAGTGATGTGTATAGTGTATACTGATGTATATTGATATGACGATGGTGTGTATTGATGTGTATTGGTGTGTATTGATGTGTATTGGTGTGTATTGATGTGTATTGGTGTGTACTGGTGTGTATTGGTGTGTACTAATGTGTATTGGTGTGTACTGATATGTATTGGTGTGTACTGATGTGTATTGGTGTGTAGTGATATGTATTGGTGTGTACTGATGTATATTGGTGTGTGCTGATGTGTATTGGTTTGTACTAATGTGTATTGGTGTGTATAGATGTGTATTGGTGTGTACTAATGTGTATTGGTGTGTATAGATGTGTATTGGTGTGTATTGGTGTGTATATATGTGTATTGGTTTGTACTAATGTGTATTGGTGTGTATAGATGTGTATTGGTGTGTACTAATGTGTACGGGTGTGTATAGATGTGTATTGGTGTGTATAGATGTGTATTGGTGTGTACTAATGTGTATTGGTGTGTATAGATGTGTACTGATGTATATTGGTGTGTGCTGCTGTGTATTGGTGGGTATAGATGTGTATTGGTGTGTACTGATGTGTATTGGTGTGTACTGATGTGTATATATGTGTATTGGTTTGTACTAATGTGTATTGGTGTGTATTGATGTGTACTAATGTGTATTGGTGTGTATAGATGTGTATTGATGTGTATAGGTGTGTATTGATGTGTACTAATGTGTATTGGTGTGTATAGATGTGTATTTGTGCACTGATGTGTATTGGTGTGAATAGATGTGTATTGGGGTGTATTGGTGTGTATTGGTGTGTATAGGTGTGTATAGATGTGTACTGATGTGTATTGGTGTGTACTGATGTGTATTGGTGTGTATAGATGTGTATTGGTGTGTACTGATGTGTTTTGGTGTGTATAGATGTGTATTGGTGTGTATAGATGTGTATTGGTGTGTACTGATGTGTATTGGTGTGTATAGATGTGTATTGGTGTGTATAGATGTGTATTGGTGTGTATAGATGTGTATTGGTGTGTATAGATGTGTATTGGTGTGTATAGATGTGTATTGGTGGGTATAATAGATGTGTATACAGAGCTCATCTGAGAAAGAGACCGCTGTGTTTCCATTCTAGTATGTTCCATTCTAGTATATTCTACTCTGTTCTGTTCTATTCTGTTCTTTTCTATTCTATTCGACTCTACTATGTTCTGTTCTATTATATTCTAGTTTGTCCTATTCTGTTCTATTCTATTCTAGTGTTTTCCATTCTAGTATGTTCTGTTCTGTTCTACTCTAGTATGTTCCATTCTAGTATGTTCTCTTCTATTATAGTATGTTCTGTTCTATTCTAGTATGTTCTGTTATATTCTAATATGTTCAATTCTAGTATGTTGTATTCTTTTCTATTCTGTTCTATTCGATTATACTATGTTCTATTCTGTTGTAGTCTATTATAATATGTTCTGTTCTATTCTGTTCTTTTCTATTCTAGTATGTTCTGTTCTATTCTGTTCTATTCTATACTAGTATGTTCTATTATATTATGTTCTGTTCTATTCTATTCTAGTATGTTCTGTTCTATTCTATTCTAGTATGTTCTGTTCTATTCTATTATGTTCTGTTCTATTCTAGTATGTTCTGTTCTATTCTATTCTATTATGTTCTGTTCTATTCTATTCTAGTATGTTCTGTTCTATTCTATTATGTTCTATTCTATTCTAGTATGTTCTGTTCTATTCTATTATGTTCTGTTCTATTCTATTATTTTCTGTTCTATTCTAGTATGTTCTGTTCTATTCTATTCTATTATGTTCTGTTCTATTCTATTCTAGTATGTTCTGTTCTATTGTGTTCTGTTATATTCTAGTATGTTCTATTCTGTTATGTTCTGTTCTATTCTATTCTAGTATGTTCTGTTCTATTCTGATCTATTCTGTTCTATTGTATTCTGTTCTGTTCTATTGTATTCTGTTCTGTTCTATTGTATTATGTTCTGTTCTATTGTATTCTGTTCTGTTCTATTGTATTCTATTCTGTTCTGTTCTATTGTATTCTATTCTATTCTGTTCTATTGTATTCTGTTCTGTTCTATTCTATTCTGTTCTGTTCTATTGTATTCTATTCTGTTCTATTGTTTTGTATTCTATTCTGTTCTATTGTATTCTGTTCTGTTCTATTCTATTATGTTCTGTTCTATTGTATTCTATTCTGTTCTATTGTATTGTATTCTATTCTGTTCTATTGTATTCTATTCTATTCTGTTCTATTCTATTCTATTCTGATCTATTGTATTCTATTCTGTTCTATTGTATTCTATTCTGTTCTATTGTATTCTATTCTGATCTAGTGTATTCTATTCTGTTCTATTGTATTCTATTCTGTTCTATTGTATTCTATTCTGTTCTATTGTATTGTATTCTATTCTGTTCTATTGTATTCTATTCTATTCTGTTCTATTCTATTCTATTCTGTTCTATTGTATTCTATTCTGTTCTATTGTATTCTATTCTGATCTAGTGTATTCTATTCTGTTCTATTGTATTGTATTCTATTCTGTTCTATTGTATTGTATTCGGTTCTATTGTATTTTATTCTATTCTGTTCTATTCTATTCTGTTCTATTGTATTCTATTCTGTTCTGTTCTATTCTATTCTGTTCTATTGTATTCTACAGTATCCAGTGTCCTTTAGTGCTACCATCTCCTCCCACTAGGTGGTGCTGTTATCTATCTGGGTGCTGGGGTTCATCATCGCCGTGGTTCCCCTGATGAACGAGGACCTGTTTGGGAACTACTATGGTCGTAACGGGGTCTGCTTCCCCCTACACTCTGACAGACAGGAGAAGCCCACTGCTAAAGGATACTCTATCGGCATATTCCTGGGTACAGTGTGTGGTACAGCATGGATGTGCTTGTTGGTTAAAGGGATGCTTGTTGGGTAAAGGGATGCTTGTTGGGTAAACTATTCTCTGGACTCTCTTTGCAGTATGCAACCCCCTCAAGTTTGTTTACCAACTCATACAAGTAGTAGAAGAAGACCGATCTGGAAAGTTATTATAGCACTGTCTAATCCACTCTCTCTCTTATTTATTTATATATATATAGGTCTGAACTTGGCACTGTCTAATCCAATCTGTCTCTCTCTCTCTCTCTCTCTCTCTCTCTCTCTCTCTCTCTCTCTCTCACTCTGTCTCTGTCTCTGTCTCTGTCTCGTTCTCTCTCTCTCTCTCGTTCGCTCTCTCTCTCTCTCGTTCGCTCTCTCTCTCTCTCTCTGTCTCGTTCTCTCTCTCTCTCTCGTTCTCTCTCTCTCTCTCTCTCTAGGTCTGAACCTGGCAGCATTCCTAGTGATCGTGTTCTCTTACTCCTCCATGTTCTACTCCATCTACAAGACTGGTATCAACGCTACAGGTAAAGTTTAATTTCTCCAGAACCATATCTCTACCAGCTTGTTCTGTTACAGACCTGAGGAGCAGGCTACCCTGAGGAGCAGGCTACACAGAGACGTGGCTGTAGCTAACAGGTTCTTATGTTACAGACCTGAGGAGCAGGCTACACAGAGACGTGGCTGTAGCTAACAGGTTGTTCTGTTACAGACCTGAGGAGCAGGCTACACAGAGACGTGGCTGTAGCTAACAGGTTGTTCTGTTACAGACCTGAGGAGCAGGCTACACAGAGACGTGGCTGTAGCTAACAGGTTGTTCTGTTACAGACCTGAGGAGCAGGCTACACAGAGACGTGGCTGTAGCTAACAGGTTCTTCTGTTACAGACCTGAGGAGCAGGCTACACAGAGACGTGGCTGTAGCTAACAGGTTGTTCTGTTACAGACCTGAGGAGCAGGCTACACAGAGACGTGGCTGTGGCTAACAGGTTCTTCTTCATCGTCTTCTCTGACGCCCTCTGCTGGATCCCCATCTTCCTGGTCAAGATACTGTCCCTGCTGCAGGTCGAGATACCAGGTAAATACTGTCCCTGCTGCAGGTCGAGATACCAGGTAAATACTGTCCCTGCTGCAGGTCGAGATACCAGGTAAATACTGTCCCAGCTGCAGGTCGAGATACCAGGTAAATACTGTCCCTGCTGTAGGTCGAGATACCAGGAAAATACTGTCCCTGCTGCAGGTCGAGATACCAGGTAAATACCGTCCCTGCTGCAGGTCGAGATACCAGGTAAATACTGTCCCAGCTGCAGGTCGAGATACCAGGTATATACTTCCCCTGTCCTAAATATGTAGGAAAACAAGTACACACACACACACACACCAACCCTCCTACACACCACACACACACACACACCACCCCTCCTGCACACCACACACACACCACCCTTCCTACACACCACACACACCACCCTCACTACACACACCTCTAACCAGGGGCGCAACAATTGTTTTTTTAGAAGTGGTGGGGACATTTTCCCCTCCAGTCCCCATGTGAATGTCCCCCCCTCCCCCGGCCTCTAACTCCCTCTCTCTCTCCCTCCCTCCTCCAGGTACCATCTCATCCTGGGTGGTGATCTTTATATTACCCATCAACAGTGCCCTGAACCCCATCCTCTACACCCTGACTACCAGCTTCTTCAGAGAACAGGTAGTGTTTAGTAGTAGCGGGACCAATGGGACTTTGTTCAAAAGGAGTGTGCACTATATAGGGAATAGGGTGCTATTTAGGGACGTAGCCTCTCGTTGTTGTTTTGTTGTTGTTGTTGTTTTGTTCAGTTTACACGCCACCGTGGGTAAATAAATACCTTTATCAAATCAAATCTAACGTTATTATTATATACATACACGTGTTTAGCAGATGTTATTGCGGGTGTAACGAAATGCTTGTATACTGTTCGGGAAAGAATTCAGACCTGTTGACTTTTTTCAAATTTTGTTAGTTTACAGCCTTATTCCAATTGAAATTGGGTTCAAGTCCAGGCTCTGACTGGGCCACTCAAGGACATGTCTCAAAGCCCACTCCTGCGTTGTCTTGGCTGTGTGCTTAAGGTCCTGAGCGCTCTGGAGCAGGTTTTCATCAAGGATCTCTCTGTACTTTGCTCCGTTCATCTTTCCCTCGATCCTGACTTGTCTCTGAAAAACATCCCCACAGCATGATGCTGCCACCACCATGCTTCACCGTAGGGATGGTGCCAGGTTTCCTCCAGATGGGATTCAGGCCAAAGATTTCAATCTTGGTTTCATCAGACCAGGTCAATCTTGTTTCTCGTGGACTAAGTCCTTTAGGTGCCTTTTGGCAAACTCCAAGCGGGCTGTCATGTGCCTTTTACTGAGTAGTGGCTTCCGTCTGGCCACTCTACCATAGAGGCCTGATTGGTGGAGTGCTGCAGAGATGGTCCTTCTGGAAGAGGTTCTCCCATCTCCACAGAGGAACTCTGGAGCTCTGTCAGAGTGACCATTGTTGTGGAAATATTGAATCAAATATTTCTCAGATACCGGCACTTGTAAATTCAATTAGACTTTATTACAAAAGTAAATGAAGCTGAGCCATGGATTAACTGATCTCTCCAGTCGCAGTACTCAGATTTTATACTTTTTCACTCTTGCATAACGTACACATAGTCACTCCTTTCTATGTAAATGATTAATAACCTTTGGCCTTTCTCCACCCTTATCTTTCTGTCTCATATCTGACTTGTTTATGCTCATTTTACATTGGTATTAATACAAAACATAATAAAACATTTATTGCATATATATGTTGCTAATATAAGAAGTACTTGAATATTAATACAAACATGTCTTCCTGGTACATATCACGTCTTCCTGGGATATATAATGTCTTCCTGGTACATAACATGTCTTCCCGGTGCATATCATGTCTTCCTGGTACATAACATGTCTTCCTGGTACATAACATGTCTTCCTGGTACATAACATGTCTTTCTGGTACATATCATGTCTTCCTGGTACATAACATGTCTTCCTGGTACATATAATGTCTTCCTGGTACATATAATGTCTTCCTGGTACATAACATGTCTTTCTGGTACATATCATGTCTTCCTGGTACATAACATGTCTTCCCGGTACAGATACATAGCTTGTGGTTCTAGTATTGATTAATTAAAGTGCATATTCAATGATCTTCACATGTTCAGGTCTATGTTTCCTGTGAATGATTAACCCATATACGTGTCCAGTAGCCTTCGCAAGAGCAGACATGGCCCAGAACGGTCAAGTCTATGTTGCCTCAACTTGCCACATTCACATAGATTCTGCCTACGTTCTGTTTAACTCTATGTTGATCCACCTTGGTACACTTCCATGGCCTTCATTCTGCTGACACGTGTTTAATAATTAACCCCGTATTGATTCTGCTCACTACTTCTGAGAAAACAGTATAGGTATTGGAAAAATTCCCAAAGTACTGAAAATTCTCTAACACCATCGGGTTCTTGGTCACCTGGTAATCAGGCGCACTACGGTTGTGTCATCTGCAAACTTGATGATTGAGTTGGAGACGTTGTGGCCGTCATGGGTGAGCAGGGAGTACAAGAAGGGGGCTGAGTACACACCCTTGTGGGGCTCCTGTGTTGAGGATCAGCGACGTGGAGGTGTTGATTCCTACCTTCACCATAAGGGGGGTGGCCCATCTGGGTCCAGGACCCAGTTGCAAAGGGCGGGGTTCAGACCCAGGTCCCCAACCTTGATGATGAGCTTGGAGAGTATGAAGGCAGTGGTGTTGAAGGCCGAGCAATAGTCCATAAACAGCATTCTTACATAGGTATTCCTCTTGTCCAGATGGGATAAGGCAGTGTGCCGTGTGATGGCGATTGCATCGTCTGTGATTCTATTGGGGCGGTAAGCAAATTGGACTGGGTCTAGGGTGTCAGGAAAAGGTGTAGGTGATATGATCCCTTGACTAGTCTCTCAAAGCACTTCACGATGACGGAAGTGAGTGCTACGGGGCGACAGTCATTTAGTTCAGTTACCTTTAGCTTTCTTGGGTACAGGAACAATGGTGGACATCTTGAAGAAAGTGAGGACAGCCAACTGGGATAGGGAGAGATTGAATATGTCCGTAGACACTCCAGCCAGACACATATATAAAGACACATAGATAACGACACATACAGTATATAAATAGATACAGTACATATATTTATATACTTAATATTATTTGTATTTTGCCTTTATTAAAAGTCATTAAAGTAATTGAGAACACGACAATTTATCTGAAAATGATTCATTTAATTAATTTTTTTAATGGATTTATTCTGTCGTCTGTTTAACAACTTACAGGTGGAGGTCCTGCTGTGTCGTTGGCAGAGAAGGTCGACCCTGAAGAAGAACAGGAAGAGCCTGACCTCTACTGTATACATAGAGGACTCAAGGAATACACTCAACCAGCCTCCAGCATACCTACCTACTGTACCCCGGGTACCACTGACTGATATGGATCCTCGCTACGGGTGAAGGGGAGGTGGTATGAGTGGGGGGCACCCTCGTCATGGGAAGGGGGGAGTGAGAAAGGAGGAGGGAGAGTATGAATGAGAGAGAGGGAGAAAAAAACGTTGGCACCCCTGATGACCTATCTGCCCAGCATGTCTGATAAGGCTCATTTGCTACCGGTGAGAGAGAACTAGACTGCTGCATATGAATGGCCCGTTAGGACCAGGGCTGTTCTGAAGAGGGCTGTTTTGAGACTAATGGATAGGGTTATTACTACCGCAAATTAAAATGCCCTTTGGGTACAATAACCTATTCGTTCTCAAAAGCTCCAAGCCTTTCAACTGGAGCAAACTCACCTCTTCCACAGTACAGTACCAATGACACAAATGGCACACAGACAAATGTGTAGCGCCCACCTGTCGGGGACGAGGAGAGGATGAATGGTGTGTTTACATATGAACTTTTCGTCAACAAACCTCCCTTTGTTTGTTTGTACATATTCTACTCAATGGTGTGTTCCTTTTAACCTTCTGTTGCTGGGTAGTCTTAAAAAAGTCTTTAGAAAAAAAATCTACTTTGAAACAAAAGTATACACCTCACACACGTGGTTATGGGCTTATAGAAGAAGTTATCTCAGATACAGAGTTGAAAATGTATTCAATGTTGAGTTTGCATTCCAGTATTACACTTTATGTACATCACAGAAGACTGAACTATAACAAAACCGTTTGACATAGAAACATCGGATTTATCGGCGTCATTTTTTACACATTTTAAATGTTAATTAATTATGCAATTATGAAAAAATATTGCTAACATTTCACCCATGACGCCACTAGAGGGCGTCATTTCACTGCAGGAACTAGTGAACTTTCTCCCTAATCTGCGTGCCAAAAGGCACCCGGTTTCCTAAATTGGGCATTACTTTTGACCAGGGCCCAGAGTAGTGCACCTTATAGGGAACAGGGTGCTATTTGGGGTACTTCCCTGGTTCTCTGTTCCTTTACTGACGCTCACCTGGAATGGCATGTCTGTGTGCTAATTGGGATACTTCCCTGGTTCTCTGCTCCTTTACTGACTCTCACCTGGAATGACCTGTCTGTGTGCTAATTGGGATACTTCCCTGGTTCTCTGTTCCTTTACTGACTCTCACCTGGAATGGCCTGTCTGTGTGCTAATTGGGATACTTCCCTGGTTCTCTGCTCCTTTACTGACTCTCACCTGGAATGACCTGTCTGTGTGCTAATTGGGATACTTCCCTGGTTCTCTGCTCCTTTACTGACTCTCACCTGGAATGACCTGTCTGTGTGCTAATTGGGATACTTCCCTGGTTCTCTGCTCCTTTACTGACTCTCACCTGGAATGGCCTGTCTGTGTGCTAATTGGGATACTTCCCTGGTTCTCTGCTCCTTTACTGACTCTCACCTGGAATGACCTGTCTGTGTGCTGTACATTTTCAGCTGTATCTTAAGCCGACTCTGGGTCGGTGCCACGTCTCACTTTACCTGCGACTGTACATGAGTAGCCTTGTCCGAGGAAGAACGGCTCACAGGGCAGGAGCCCCTGTTTCTGTAGAGTGGAGCAGCTTCAACGAACATCCCGACAGGAAAATCGCACGTTTTCGGGAAACACTTCACAGGATGATATTTCACATTTAGTTTCACAATAACCTTTCTCATGTGGATTACATTTCTCACATGATATTTCACATGAAGTGTCACCTGTGGATTACACATTTTTTTCTAGGAGAGATTCACAAGCCCTGCAAAAACAAAGGTGAGTCGTTATGATGGACACACAGTGTTTTCAACTTGAACACGTGACACATTTTGTCATACATGGCTACATTGTGTATGTTTCTGTGTGCAGTCATTAATATTTAACATGCCCTCAACTGGGATCGGTTCACAGCCATTCCAATCTTCCTGTTTAGTCATTAATATTTAACATGTCCTCAACTGGGATTTGAACTCACAACCTCTTGGTTCACAGCCGTTCCAATCTTCCTGCTAGGCCACCATGTCAGTAACTGATTTCACCTGTATTGCTACACTTTGGACTTCAAAGTAAATCTGAGTTAAGGATTGGTGTCCCACTAGCAGGACAACTTCGGGTGAAACTGGAGAGCGTGCAATTCAAATAAAATGATGGATATTAAACATTTATGTACATACAAGTGTCTTATATCGGCTGAAAGCTTAAATTCTTGTTAATCTAACTGCACTGTCCGATTTACAGTAGCTATTACAGCGAAAACATACCATGCGATTGTTTGAGGACGGCGCACCACATCAAAATATTTTTCCAACGGCACAGGTTTCATACATTCACAAATAGCGATGAAATATTCACTTACTTTTTTAAAATCGGATTTGTCATCCAAAGGGTCCCAGCTATAACATGTAGTGCCGTTTTGTTTGATAAAATCCTTCTTTATATCCCAAAAAGTCTGTTTAGTTGGCGCCATCGATTTGAGTAATCCACTCGTTTAACTTGCAGAGAAAGGAATCTGAAAATCTAACCCCTAAACTTTGTTTCAACAAGTCAAAATACGTTTCTGTTTACTCCTCAGATCCATAAAATGTAATCAAACTATAATATTTATTACGGAAAGAAGTATGTTCAATAGGAAACCCATTTTAGCAGGTGTGTAATGTCTTCACGGCGTGAGCAAACATGAATTTCCAAGACTGTGTCCTTCTACTAAAACTGTTATTTCTTATACGTTTTTGAAGTTACAAGCCTGAAACCTTGAACATAGACTGCTGACACCTTGTGGAAGCCATAGGAATTGCATCCAGGGAGCTAATTCTCAATATGACCTTTCTCTTGCAATTCTAAGAGGATGGTCTCTCAAAAGGATTTGGATTTTCTCCTACCATATGTTATATTCTCCTACCTTAATATAACATTTCTACAAATGTCAAAGTGTTTTCTTTCTAATGGTACCAATTATATGCACATCCTGGCTTCTGGGCCTAAGCTACAGGCAGTTTACTTTGGGAATGTCATTCAGACAGGAAGTGGAGAAAAAAGGGGACTAGCCCTAAGAAGTTTAAAAAAGTGGATATTCTACAGTCCACATGTCTGTTACTGTATATTCTACAGTCCACATGTCTGTTACTGTATATTCTACAGTCCACATGTCTGTTACTGTATATTCTACAGTCCACATGTCTGTTACTGTATATTCTACAGTCCACATGTCTATTACTGTATATTCTACAGTCCACATGTCTGTTACTGTATGTTCTACAGTCCAAAAGGCTGTTACTGTATATTCTACAGTCCACAAGGCTGTTACTGTATATTCTACAGTCCACATGTCTTTTATGGTATATTCCACAGTCCACATGTCTGTTACTGTATATTCTACAGTCCACATGTCTGTTACTGTATATTCTACAGTCCACGTGTCTGTTACTGTACATTCTACAGTCCACATGTCTGTTACTGTATATTCTACAGTCCACATGTCTGTTACTGTATATTCTACAGTCCACATGTCTGTTACTGTATATTCTACAGTCCACATGACTGTTACTGTATATTCTACAGTCCACATGTCTGTTACTGTATATTCCACAGTCCACATGTCTGTTACTGTATATTCTAAAGTCCACATGTCTGTTACTGTACATTCTACAGTCCACATGTCTGTTACTGTACATTCTACAGTCCACATGTCTGTTACTGTATATTCCACAGTCCACATGTCTGTTACTGTATATTCCACAGTCCACATGTCTGTTACTGTATATTCTACAGTCCACATGTCTGTTACTGTATATTCTACAGTCCACATGTCTGTTACTGTACATTCCACAGTCCACATGTCTGTTACTGTATATTCCACAGTCCACATGTCTGCACAAAATACCCCATAATGACAAAGCAAAAACAGGTTTCTTTTTATTTTGCAAATGTGTGTAATATACATATATAGATATATAAATATTTTTAAAAAATAATTAAATATAACATTCACACATATATATATATATATAAATATATATAAATATTTTTAAAAAACAATGAAATATAACATTTACATAAGTATTCAGACCCTTTACTCAGTACTTTGTTGAAGCACCTTTGGCAGCGATTACAGCTTTGAGTCTTCTTGGGTTTGACGCTACAAGCTTGGCACACCTGTATTTGGGGAGTTTCTCCCATTCCTCTTTACAGATCCTCTCAAGTTCTGTCATGTTGGATGGGGAGAGTTGCTACACAGCTATTTTCAGATCTCTTCAGATATGTTTGATCTCGTTCAAGTCCAGGCTCCGGCTGGGACACTCAAGGACAGTCCCGAAGCCACTCCTGCGGTGTCTTGGAACGTTGTCCTGATGGAAGGTAAAAATGTGTGCCTCGACACAATCCTGTCTCATGGCTCTACGGACATTTCCTTTGACCTCATGGCTTGGTTTTTGTTCTGACATGCACTGTCAGGTGTGTACCTTTCCAAATAATGTCCAATCACATTACATTTACGACAGGTGGACTCCAAGTTGTAGAAACATCTCAAGGATGATCAATGGAAACAGGATGCACCTGAGCTCAATTTTCAGTCTCACAGCAAAGGGTCTGTATACTTGTGTAAGTTTTTTTTTTAAATACATTACCCAAATTTCTAAAAACCTGTTCTGCTTCATCATTATGGGCTATTGTGTGAACATTGATGAGGAAACATGTAATTTAATCAATTTTATAATAAAGCTGTAACGTAACAAAATATGGAAAAAGTCAAGTGGTCTGAATACTTTCTGAATGCACTGTATTCTACAGCCCACATGACTGTCAGTATTCTACAGCCCACATGACTGTCAGTATTCTACAGCCCACATGACTGTCAGTATTCTACAGCCCACATGACTGTCAGTATTCTACAGCCCACATGACTGTCAGTATTCTACAGCCCACATGACTGTCAGTATTCTACAGCCCACATGACTGTCAGTATTCTACAGCCCACATGACTGTCAGTATTCTACAGCCCACATGACTGTCAGTATTCTACAGCCCACATGACTGTCTGTATTCTACAGCCCACATGACTGTCAGTATTCTACAGCCCACATGACTGTCAGTATTCTACAGCCCACATGACTGTCAGTATTCTACAGCCCACATGACTGTCAGTATTCTACAGCCCACATGACTGTCAGTATTCTACAGCCCACATGACTGTCAGTATTCTACAGCCCACATGACTGTCAGTATTCTACAGCCCACATGACTGTCTGTATTCTACAGCCCACATGACTGTCTGTATTCTACAGTGCACATGACTGTCAGTATTCTACAGCCCACATGACTGTCAGTATTCTACAGCCCACATGACTGTCAGTATTCTACAGCCCACATGACTGTCTGTATTCTACAGCCCACATGACTGTCAGTATTCTACAGTGCACATGACTGTCAGTATTCTACAGCCCACATGACTGTCAGTATTCTACAGCCCACATGACTGTCAGTATTCTACAGCCCACATGACTGTCAGTATTCTACAGCCCACATGACTGTCAGTATTCTACAGCCCACATGACTATCAATATTCTACAGCCCACATGACTGTCAGTGTTCTACAGCCCACATGACTGTCAGTGTTCTACAGCCCACATGACTGTCAGTGTTCTACAGTCCACATGACTGTCAGTATTCTACAGTCCACATGACTGTCAGTGTTCTACAGCCCACATGACTGTCAGTATTCTACAGTCCACATGACTGTCAGTGTTCTACAGTCCACATGACTGTCAGTGTTCTACAGTCCACATGACTGTCAGTATTCTACAGTCCACATGACTGTCAGTGTTCTACAGCCCACATGACTGTCAGTGTTCTACAGTCCACATGACTGTCAGTATTCTACAGTCCACATGACTGTCAGTATTCTACAGCCCACATGACTGTCAGTGTTCTACAGCCCACATGACTGTCAGTATTCTACAGTCCACATGACTGTCAGTGTTCTACAGTCCACATGACTGTCAGTGTTCTACAGCCCACATGACTGTCAGTGTTCTACAGCCCACATGACTGTCAGTGTTCTACAGTCTGTTGGGTTCTAAATGACTCAACGGACACTAGGAAAGCTTAACCAGGTTTCATTCTCCCCAGAGGATCAATGCAGCTGTTTCCATCTGTTTCCATCAACACGGTTCCACAATACATCTGTTTCCATCAACACGGTTCCACAATACATCTGTTTCCATCAACACGGTTCCACAATACAGCTGCATTCAGACAACACATGTTTCCACTGCCACAAGTCGGAAGTTTACATTCACTTAGGTTGGAGTCCTTAAAACTCATTTTTCAACCACTCCGCAAAATTCTTGTTAATAAACTATAGTTTTGGCAGGTCGGGAAGGACAACAATTTTGTGCATGACACAAGTCATTTTGCCAACAATTGTTTACAGACAGATTATTTCACTATGTCACAATTCCAGTGGGTCAGAAGTTTACATACACTAATTTGACTGTTCCTTTAAACAGCTTAGAAAATTCCAGAAGATGATGTCATGGCTTTAGAAGCTTCTGATAGGCTAAATGAATGACAAACTGAGTCAATTGTACCTGTGGATGTATTTCAAGGCCCAAGTGCCACTTTGCTTGACATCATGGGAAAATCAAAAGAAATCAGCCAAGTCTGGTTCCCGCTTGGGAGCAATTTCTAAACACCTGAAGGTACCACATTCTGTACAAACAATAGTACACAAGTATAAACACCATGCGACCACGCAGCCGTCATACCGCTCAGGACGGAGACGCGTTCTCTTTCCTAGAGATGAACGTACTTTGGTGCGAAAAGTTCAAATCAATCCCAGAACAACAGCAAAGGACCTGTCATGTCTTTACGATCATTAAACTGAAGACATAGTTTTTATCAAAGATTTTTATCAAAGATTCTCTGTAATTAATTATTACGCGATTAGACTGATTAATCATGTAACCATAATTACTAGGAAGTCGGGGCACCAAGGAAAAATATTCAGATTACAAAGTTTCCATTTCCTAAAATAACTTTTCAGATATTTTATCTGATCAATTAGTCTTCGAATGAATTAATTATTTACTTTACCTCACGTTAGTCTCATTCCAAACTGCACGAACCCAGTCTTCACTATGAGTCATCCATACATCAATTGTCTTAAATCATTTATTTATTACTAACTAAGGAATTCACAGAAATGCATAAACAAACAGTAAATGTGGTTACATGAAATGAGAATGTGCCCCTAGTGGGCGGAACCGGCATGGCGGCTTGTTTGACAAAAGGGGAAATGGGGGTCGACTAAGAAGTCACTACAGAGTTAATAATTATAACAATTGAAATGTTAATCCTTTGGATTGAACACTCCCTCATTCGGGAACAATTGCAATCAATATATATATTTACGCTGAGTGTGTCGTCTTGATCGCTGGTGAAAAGTTAATTTATTTTGTAGAATTGTCCGTCTCTCTCTCTGTCATGGTTATACTGGATGGTTCAGAGTGACATTCATTCGTTTCGTCATAGAATGGATGTTTCGGCGGTTGTCGTTCTTCGTGTTCAATGATACCGAATTCCTAGCTGCAGACTAGTAATTAATATCAAATACTTGTTTTTATTCTGTCGGTATCGATAGTCTAAGAGTTTAACCACGTGGTATGGTTAAAATATTCAGCAATGGTCTACAACCTTTGTCTCCTCCTAATGGTGATAATTTCTCAAAGTTGGGTTTTATTCGGAATGGCAGAAAATGGAAAATGGCTGTCCCAGGACGCCTGACCCTAACTGTGCTCAGGGGCGGTCCTCTGATTTAGTTAACTGATTTAGTTAACTCAAAAAGGGGATTGGAGTTTTCTTTCATTAAACAGTCCAATATAAAACACTTTCTCCTGAACATGAAATTTGTTCGTACCTCAAGTTCTGTGAGGTGGAAGGAATTGCTATGTGGCCATGTGGCAGGGTCTTCTCAGGAATTTACGACCTCTGACCACAGCAGCCTGGTTGAAGGAGGCAAGGGGGAGGCAGGGAGAGGGGGGTGGGGTTGCTATACTCAGAGGCCAACGTTATGACATACCTTGTGAAGATGCTGAGGAAACAAGTACAAAGTATCTATATCCACAGTAAAACGAGTCCTATATCGACATAACTTGAAAGGCCGCTCAGCAAGGAAGAAGCCACTGCTCAAAAACCACAATAAAAAAGCCAGACTACGGTTTGCAACTGCACATGGGGACAAAGATCAGACTTTTTGGAGAAATGTCATCTGGTCTGATGAAACAAAAAAAATGACCCCAAGCATACTTCCAAAGTTGTGGCAAAATGGCATAAGGACAACAAAGTCAAGGTATTGGAGTGGCCATCACAAAGCCCTGACCTCAATCCTATAGAACATTTGAGGGCAGAAATGAGAAAGCGTGTGTGAGCAAGGAGGCCTACAAACCTGACTCAGTTACACCAGCTCTGTCAGGAGGAATGGGCCAAAATTCACCCAACTTATTGTGGAAGGCTACCCGAAATGTTTGACCCAAGTTAAACAACTTAAAAGTAAATACTACCAAATACTAATTGACTGTATGTAAACTTTGGACCCACTGGGAGTTTGATGAAAGAAATAAAAGCTGAAATAAATCATTCTCTCTACTATTATTCTAACATTTCACATTCTTAAAATAAAGTGGAGATCCTAACTGATCTAAGACAGGGAATTTTTACTAGGATTAAATGTCAGGAATTGTGAAAAACTGAGTTTAAATGTTATTTGGCTAAAGTGTATGTCAACTTCCAACTTCAACAGTATTCTCCAATTTAGGCCCACCTCCTTCTCTCCAACCCTTACATCTTTTATGGTTAGACAGGAAGAGGAAGTGATGGGGTAATGAACCATTGTTTCTCCCTTAAGGATCTGGTCTAACCTCAACCTCCTTGATGCCTAATCCAAATATCTCCACCCGTATCCCCTCTAGCAATGCCGTGACTTCCTCCTGTCTACCCAACACATTCCACCACCATGTGTCTCCTACAGAAAACCATTTAAATTCTGATGTAAAAAAACAAATCACTCCTCAGATACTGTACTTTTTGAGTATAACAAGTATCCCAACTTAATCTAACATGTTTGTCTGTCAGTGTGTATTCTACAGTCCACATGACTGTGTGTTAATGTCTATCTGCAAATCATATGGATGGTACGAGAAGAGGGATCTGTTACACAACAACGAATAAAACAGAAACATGTCTGAATGTTTGTGTAGACTATGAAATATATATATATATATATATATATATATATATATATATATATATATATATATATATATATATAAAAATATACTATTTGGGAGTATAGGTTGTTAATTTGTGGAAATGTAAGTCAAAGGATGCACGACTGTGTATACACGACTGTGTATTGATTGGGTTTATTGAAGACAGTGTGCAAGCAGGCCGTCACTGTAATTAACACTTTGTTCTTAACTGCCTCGTTAAATAAAAGGTTTAAAAACATTTTTTTATAAAATCCACAGCTTGGGATCAGACCAGGAGATACAAAGGTTTAGCTTCTTATCTGACCATTCTCTCAGTGCGACATAACTGAACACTATAAACTATCTGGGTCAAAGTGGACCAGAATTTCCTCTCAACACCGCCAGAGCTGAGATATAATTTCCCCTCAACACCGCCAGAGCTGAGATACAATTTCCTCTCAACACCGCCAGAGCTGAGATACAATTTCCTCTCAACACCGCCAGAGCTGAGACACTCAACTAACCGGTGCCCCCGCACATTGACTCTGTACCGGCACCCCCTGTATATAGCCTCCACATTGACTCTGTACCGGTGCCCCCTGTATATAGTCTCCACATTGACTCTGTACCGGTACCCCCTGTATATAGCCTCCACATTGACTCTGTACCGGTGCCCCCTGTATATAGCCTCCACATTGACTCTTTACCGGTACCCCCTGTATATAGCCTCCACATTGACTCTGTACCGGTACCCCCTGTATATAGCCTCCACATTGACTCTGTACCGTAACACCCTGTATATAGTCTCCACATTGACTCTGTACCGTAATACCCTGTATATAGTCTCCACATTGACTCTGTACCGTAATACCCTGTATATAGCCTCCACATTGACTCTGTACCGGTACCCCCTGTATATAGCCTCCACATTTACTCTGTACCGGTACCCCCTGTATATAGTCTCCACATTGACTCTGTACCGTAATACCCTGTATATAGTCTCCACATTGACTCTGTACCGTAACACCATGATATAGCCTCCACATTGACTCTTTACCGGTACCCCCTGTATATAGCCTCCACATTGACTCTGTACCGGTACCCCCTGTATATAGCCTCCACATTGACTCTGTACCGTAACACCCTGTATATAGTCTCCACATTGACTCTGTACCGTAATACCCTGTATATAGCCTCCACATTGACTCTGTACCGTAACACCCTGTATATAGTCTCCACATTGACTCTGTACCGTAACACCATGATATAGCCTCCACATTGACTCTTTACCGGTACCCCCTGTATATAGCCTCCACATTGACTCTGTACCGGTACCCCCTGTATATAGCCTCCACATTGACTCTGTACCGTAACACCCTGTATATAGTCTCCACATTGACTCTGTACCGTAATACCCTGTATATAGTCTCCACATTGACTCTGTACCGTAATACCCTGTATATAGCCTCCACATTGACTCTGTACCGGTACCCCCTGTATATAGCCTCCACATTTACTCTGTACCGGTACCCCCTGTATATAGTCTCCACATTGACTCTGTACCGTAATACCCTGTATATAGTCTCCACATTGACTCTGTACCGTAACACCATGATATAGCCTCCACATTGACTCTTTACCGGTACCCCCTGTATATAGCCTCCACATTGACTCTGTACCGGTACCCCCTGTATATAGCCTCCACATTGACTCTGTACCGTAACACCCTGTATATAGTCTCCACATTGACTCTGTACCGTAATACCCTGTATATAGCCTCCACATTGACTCTGTACCGTAACACCCTGTATATAGTCTCCACATTGACTCTGTACCGTAATACCCTGTATATAGCCTCCACATTGACTCTGTACCGGTACACCCTGTATATAGCCTCCACATTGACTCTGTACCGTAACACCCTGTATATAGTCTCCACATTGACTCTGTACCGTAATACCCTGTATATAGCCTCCACATTGACTCTGTACCGTAACACCCTGTATATAGCCTCCACATTGACTATGTACCGGTACCCCCTGTATATAGCCTCCACATTGACTCTGTACCGTAATACCCTGTATATAGTCTCCACATTGACTCTGTACCGGTATCCCCTTGTATATAGCCTCCACATTGACTCTGTACCGTAATACCCTGTATATAGCCTCCACATTGACTCTATACCGTAATACCCTGTATATAGCCTCCACATTGACTCTGTACCGGTACCCCCTGTATATAGCCTCCACATTGACTCTGTACCGTAATACCCTGTATATAGCCTCCACATTGACTCTGTACCGTAATACCCTGTATATAGCCTCCACATTGACTCTGTACCGTAATACCCTGTATATAGCCTCCACATTGACTCTGTACCGGTACCCCCTGTATATAGCCTCCACATTTACTCTGTACCGGTACCCCCTGTATATAGTCTCCACATTGACTCTGTACCGTAATACCCTGTATATAGCCTCCACATTGACTCTGTACCGGTACCCCCTGTATATAGCCTCCACATTGACTCTGTACCGTAATACCCTGTATATAGTCTCCACATTGACTCTGTACCGGTATCCCCTTGTATATAGCCTCCACATTGACTCTGTACCGTAATACCCTGTATATAGCCTCCACATTGACTCTATACCGTAATACCCTGTATATAGCCTCCACATTGACTCTGTACCGGTACCCCCTGTATATAGCCTCCACATTGACTCTGTACCGTAATACCCTGTATATAGCCTCCACATTGACTCTGTACCGTAATACCCTGTATATAGCCTCCACATTGACTCTGTACCGTAATACCCTGTATATAGCCTCCACATTGACTCTGTACCGGTACCCCCTGTATATAGCCTCCACATTTACTCTGTACCGGTACCCCCTGTATATAGTCTCCACATTGACTCTGTACCGTAATACCCTGTATATAGCCTCCACATTGACTCTGTACCGGTACCCCCTGTATATAGCCTCCACATTGACTCTGTACCGTAATACCCTGTATATAGCCTCCACATTGACTCTGTACCGTAATACCCTGTATATAGCCTCCACATTGACTCTGTACCGTAATACCCTGTATATAGCCTCCACATTGACTCTGTACCGTAATACCCTGTATATAGCCTCCACATTGACTCTGTACCGGTACCCCCTGTATATAGCCTCCACATTTACTCTGTACCGGTACCCCCTGTATATAGTCTCCACATTGACTCTGTACCGTAATACCCTGTATATAGCCTCCACATTGACTCTGTACCGGTACCCCCTGTATATAGCCTCCACATTGACTCTGTACCGTAATACCCTGTATATAGTCTCCACATTGACTCTGTACCGGTATCCCCTTGTATATAGCCTCCACATTGACTCTGTACCGTAATACCCTGTATATAGCCTCCACATTGACTCTATACCGTAATACCCTGTATATAGCCTCCACATTGACTCTGTACCGGTACCCCCTGTATATAGCCTCCACATTGACTCTGTACCGTAATACCCTGTATATAGCCTCCACATTGACTCTGTACCGTAATACCCTGTATATAGCCTCCACATTGACTCTGTACCGTAATACCCTGTATATAGCCTCCACATTGACTCTGTACCGGTACCCCCTGTATATAGCCTCCACATTTACTCTGTACCGGTACCCCCTGTATATAGTCTCCACATTGACTCTGTACCGTAATACCCTGTATATAGCCTCCACATTGACTCTGTACCGGTACCCCCTGTATATAGCCTCCACATTGACTCTGTACCGTAATACCCTGTATATAGCCTCCACATTGACTCTGTACCGTAATACCCTGTATATAGCCTCCACATTGACTCTGTACCGTAATACCCTGTATATAGCCTCCACATTGACTCTGTACCGTAATACCCTGTATATAGCCTCCACATTGACTCTGTACCGTAATACCCTGTATATATTGTTATTTTACTGCTGCTCTTTAATTACTTGTTACTTTTCTCTCATATTCTTATCCATATTTTTTTAAACTGCATTGTTGGTTAGGGGCTCTTAACCAACAAGCCCCTTTCACTGCAAGGTCTACACCTGTTGTATTCAGAATGTCACTAATATGTAACTAATACAATTTTTTTTTAATTATTATTATTTTGTGATATGACATAGCCGGTGAACCCTAAGGCCCGATTCAGCCAATGGCCATGTTCACTTTAGGTGGCTTATTTTATTTTCCACCATAATTTGCAAATAAATTCATAAAAAATCCTACAATGTGATTTTCTGGATTTTTTTTCTCATTTTGTCTGTCATAGTTGTCTGTCTAGGTTGAAGTGTACCTAATGATGAAAATTACAGGCCTCTCTCATCTTTTTTAAGTGGGAGAACTTGCACAATTGGTGGCTGACTAAATACTTTTTTTGCCCCACTGTATATATATATTTTTAAATCAAGAATAACAACTTTATCCTCGTCCTGCAATCTGAAAAAGTTGACCTTGCCTGATCTGACTTCCCTGATCCAGGCAGCCCTCTGAAAATGATCAGGTGCCCGATCCGCTTTCTCCTCACCATTTACAGGTCGCTCACCGTTACAACAACTTTGTAATAACAGTTATAAGTCATTACACCTTTGATCGAGAGCTCCAATGACCGTACAGTCAAGTAGCCTAGGGTCAAGTAGAGTTCACCCATGTCACGACTTTCACCGAAAGGTGGCTCCTCTTCCTGTTTCGGGCGGCGCTCTGCGGTCGTCGTCACCGGTCTACTAGCTGCCACCGATTCCCTTTTTCTGTTGGTTATGTCTTGTTGGTTTCACGTGTTCCTCGTTTGGAGTTTTGTGCGGCCTTGTTTCTCTGTTCTGTGTTGTGGACGTTTTGTATTTTTCCTGACTGTTTTGGGCCGGTCGGTTATTTAGCCTGTTGTTTTGGCATGATTCGTTATTACCGGAATACGGTTTTCCTGAAACCTCTGCGCCCTGACTCCGTTCCCACCACTCCTAGTTTAATAACAACAACAATAGTTGTTGCTACTAACAATTTTACCCACCTGGAAACTCTCCTGTTGTGTTGCACCAGCGACTCTTGATATGATGATGATGATGAGACAATCTTAAAGCAAATTATTTCAAATTATTTATTTAACAAAGCATATTGAAGGCAAAAAACACAACATGATGGATGCCAATTTGTAGAAAAGCAGGTTTAAGCAAAAGCTTGAAACATTATTGTTATAAAAAGCGGTCAGAAACGAAGGAACTAACTTTAGACTACTAGGACTCATTCTGCAGATCTGTAGGTAGCGTAGTACGGAAAACGTTGTCCTCGCAGTTCGGTACTTCCATCACGTCTGCTTGAATCTAGTAGCCTACAGCACAGTCCCGTTTATGTAATACTGTCGGCGTCATTAAGAAAAGAATCACATCTCAAGCAATACACACACAGGAAAACTATACGTGGCCCATGTTGGAATCAAACCCACAACTGTTGTTTCAAGCACCATGCAACACGAAAACCTTTCAGAAGTGTGACTCCTTGCAATTTATGTGTAGGCTACTGTAGCCTGATCCCAGAGCAGTCTATGCTCTTGCCAACTCCTATGGTCCTGTGGTCACACCAATGACCAATAGCAGTTGGCGAGACCGCAACAGATCTGGGACCAGGCTATGTAAACATATACATTTGACATTTAGCAGATGCTCTTATCCAGAGCGATTTAGGACTATTCAAATCAGATTTTTTTTTTAAGTGAAACTGTGTTAGAGCTGTCAAGTGGATATTGCCATTGGCTGCACAGAGTCACATTGAGAGAAAATCCCATGCAGCCTTGTTGACATGTTTGAACACTGGAAAATGTGAGATGTAATCTACACCTCGATTAGGATGATAAATATCCAAAACCCTAATCCTGATTATTTTCAATCAGAGGACAATTATTTATATATAAGCCTACAGTTTCTCGTTCTGAACTTCAAAACGCGAGTGGCGTCAAGACAACGATCAAGAGCAGCTGGCTCAACGGTATGAAAAACCAAAACGCCTCGGACACAACCAAAAACAGGCCATCAGTGCAAAAGAAGACAAATACAACAGTAAGGTACGAGTCGTTGTTGTTGGGTTCTAGGGGTTGCTAGGTAACCAATACAATTTTAAAAACAGTGTAGTTTTGAAAAAGCTAAGAAAGAAAAAAAGAACAAATTGGAGGTACTGTGTGTGTGTGTGTGTAAGTCTTCACTAGAGGTTCCATTCCTCTCTGCTATACTGCCAGCGGTATATGGAGGAGCGGTCGTTAAGGACATCCCAGATGCTGTCAGCTTCTTGCCAGTTATCCTCCCAGAACCTGAACTTCTGCTTGGGGATCTTACAATTACAGATTCTGTATAAAGACAACACAGCCATTGTTATTGAATTGATTGGTATAAGGATCCCCATTAGCTGTTGCAAAAGCAGTAGCTACTCTTCCTGGGGTCCACACAGCACATGACATGATACACAAGAGATTGATAACTGATAGATCATTTATACATAATAAAATAATCTACTGATTTTAAAAGTGATAAACAAGTATACAGTCCTCCTTTGATGCACATGTACCGTATGTGTTCACTCAAATATAGAATGTAGGCTGTAGAATGTAGAATGTAGGCTGTAGAATGTAGAATGTAGGCTGTAGAACGTAGGCTGTAGAATGTAGGCTGTATAATGTAGGCTGTAGAATGTAGGCTGTAGAATGTAGAATGTAGGCTGTAGAATATAGAATGTAGGCTGTAGAACGAAGGCTGTAGAATGTAGGCTGTAGAACGTAGGCTGTAGAACGTAGAATGTAGGCTGTAGAACGTAGAATGTAGGCTGTAGAACGTAGGCTGTAGAACGTAGAATGTAGGCTGTAGAACATAGAACGTAGGCTGTAGAATGTAGAACATAGGCTGTAGAAAGTAGAATGTAGGCTGTAGAACGTAGAATGTAGGCTGTAGAACGTAGGCAGTAGAACATAGAACGTAGGCTGTAGAACGTAGAATGTAGGCTGTAGAACGTAGGCTGTAGAATGTAGAATGTAGGCTGTAGAACGTAGGCTGTAGAACGTAGGCTGTAGAATATAGAATGTAGGCTGTAGAATGTAGAATGAAGGCTGTAGAACGTAGGCTGTAGAACGTAGAATGTAGGATGTAGAACGTAGGCTGTAGAACGTAGGCTGTAGAATGTAGAACGTAGGCTGTAGAACGTAGGCTGTAGAATATAGAATGTAGGCTGTAGAATGTAGAATGAAGGCTGTAGAACGTAGGCTGTAGAACGTAGAATGTAGGCTGTAGAACGTAGGCTGTAGAACGTAGAACATAGGCTGTAGAACGTAGGCTGTAGAATGTAGAACATAGGCTGTAGATCGTAGGCTGTAGAACGTAGAATGTAGGATGTAGAACGTAGGCTGTAGAACGTAGAATGTAGGCTGTAGAACGTAGGCTGTAGAATGTAGAACGTAGGCTGTAGAACGTAGGCTGCAGAACGTAGAATGTAGGCTGTAGAACGTAGAATGTAGGCTGTAGAATGTAGGCTGTAGAATGTAGGCTGTAGAATGTAGAATGTAGGCTGTAGAACGTAGAATGTAGGAAGTAGAACGTAGGCTGTAGAATGTAGGCTGTAGAACGTAGGCTGTAGAATGTAGAACGTAGGCTGTAGAATATAGGCTGTAGAATATAGGCTGTATAATAAAGAATGTAGGCTGTAGAATGTAGGCTGTAGAAAATAGGCTGTAGAATATAGAATTTTGGCTGTAGAATATAGAATGTAGGCTGTAAAATATAGAATGTAGGCTGTAGAATGTAGGCTGTAGAACGTAGAATGTAGGCTGTAGAACGTAGAATGTAGGAAGTAGAACGTAGGCTGTAGAATGTAGGCTGTAGAATGTAGAACGTAGGCTGTAGAATATAGGCTGTAGAATATAGGCTGTAGAATAAAGAATGTAGGCTGTAGAATGTAGGCTGTAGAACATAGGCTGTAGAATATAGAATTTTGGCTGTAGAATATAGAATGTAGGCTGTAAAATATAGAATGTAGGCTGTAGAATATAGAATGTAGGCTGAAGAACGTAGGCTGTAGAATATAGAATGTTGGCTGTAGAAAGTAGGCTATAGAATGTAGGCTGTAGAATGTAGGCTGTAGAATATAGAATGTAGGATGTAGAACGTAGGCTGTAGAATATAGAATGTAGGCTGTAGAACGTAGGCTGTAGGCTGTAGAACGTAGGCTGTAGAACGTAGGCTGTAGGCTGTAGAACGTAGGCTGTAGAACGTAGGTTGTAGAATATAGGCTGTAGAATATAGGCTGTAGAATATAGGCTGTAGAACGTAGGCTGTAGAACGTAGGCTGTAGAATATAGAATGTAGGCTATAGAATGTAGGCTGTAGAATGTAGGCTATAGAATGTAGGCTATAGAATATAGGCTGTAGAATATAGGCTGTAGAATAAAGAATGTAGGCTGTAGAATGTAGGCTGTAGAATATAGAATGTAGGCTGTAGCACGTAGGCTATAGAATGTAGGCTGTAGAACGTAGACTGTAGAATATAGAATGTAGGCTATAGAATGTAGGCTGTAGAACGTAGGCTGTAGAATACAGAATGTAGGCTGTAGAACGTAGGCTATAGAATGTAGGCTGTAGAACTTAGGCTGTATAATACAGAATGTAGGCTGTAGAACGTAGGCTATAGAATGTAGGCTGTAGAACGTAGGCTGTAGAATATAGAATGTAGGATGTAGAAGGTAGGCTGTAGAATATAGAATATAGGCTGTAGAACGTAGGCTATAGAATGTAGGCTGTAGAACGTAGGCTGTAGAATATAGAATGTAGGCTGTAGAATAAAGAATGTAGGCTGTAGATTAAAGAATGTAGTCTGTATAATGTACACTGTAGAACGTAGGCTGTAGAATGTAGGCTGTAAAATGTAGGCTTTAGAATATTGAATGTAGACTGTAGAATATAGAATGTAGGCTGTAGAATATAGAATGTAGGCTGTAGAATATAGAATGTAGGCTGTAGAATATAGAATGTAGGCTGTAGAATATAGAATGTAGGCTGTAGAATATAGAATGTAGGCTGTAGAATATAGAATGTAGGCTGTAGAATATAGAATGTAGTCCAATAATGTAGTCTGTAGAATATAGTCCAATAATGTAGTCTGTAGAATATAGAATGTAGGTAGTAGAATATAGAATGTAGGCTGGAGAACGTAGGCTGTAGAATGTAGGCTGTAGAATGTAGGCTGTAGAAAATAGAATGTAGGCTGTAGAATGTAGAATGTAGGCTGTAGAACGTAGGCTATAGAATATAGAATGTAGGCTGTAGAACGGAGGCTGTAGAACGTAGGCTGTAGTATAAAAAATGTAGGCTGTAGAATGTAAGCTGTAGAACGTAGGCTGTAGAACGTAGGCTGTAGAATATAGAATGTAGGCTATAGAATGTAGGCTATAGAATGTAGGCTATAGAATATAGAATGTAGAATGTAGGCTGTAGAATAAAGAATGTAGGCTGTAGAATGTACGCTGTAGAACGTAGGCTGTAGAATGTAGGCTGTAAAATGTAGGCTGTAGAATATAGAATGTAGGCTGTAGAATATAGAATGTAGGCTGTAGAATATAGAATGTAGGCTGTACAATATAGAATGTAGGCTGTAGAATATAGGCTGTAGGCTGTAGGCTGTATAATATAGGCTGTAGAATAAAGAATGTAGGCTGGAGAACGTAGACTGTAGAATGTAGGCTGTAAAATGTAGGCTGTGGAATATAGAATGTAGGCTGTAGAATATTGAATGTAGGCTGTAGAATATAGAATGTAGGTTGTAGAATATAGAATGTAGGCTGTAGAATATAGAATGTAGGCTGTAGAATATAGAATGTAGGCTGTAGAATATAGAATGTAGTCTGTAGAATATAGAATGTAGTCCAATAATGTAGTCTGTAGAATATAGAATGTAGTCCAATAATGTATGTAGAATATAGAATGTAGGCTGTAGAATATAGAATGTAGGCTGGAGAACGTAGGCTGTAGAATGTAGGCTGTAGAATGTAGGCTGTAGAAAATAGAATGTAGGCTGTAGAATGTAGGCTGTAGAACGTAGGCTATAGAATATAGAATGTAGGCTGTAGAACGTAGGCTGTAGAATATAGAATGTAGGCTGTAGAATATAGAATGTAGGCTGTAGAATGTAGGCTGTAGAATATAGAATGTAGGCTGTAGAATGTAGGCTGTAGAATATAGAATGTAGGCTGTAGAATATAGAATGTAGGCTGTAGAACGTAGGCTGTAGATTATAGAATGTAGGCTGAAGAATGTAGGCTGTAGAATATAGAATGTAGGCTGTAGAACGTAGGCTGTAGAATATAGGCTGTAGAATATAGAATGTAGGCTGTAGAACGTAGACTGTAGAATATAGAATGTAGGCTGTAGAACGTAGGCTATAGAATGTAGGCTGTAGAACATAGTCTGTAGAATATAGAACGTAGGCTGTAGAACGTAGGCTATAGAATGTCGGCTGTAGAACATAGGCTGTAGAATATAGAATGTAGCCTCTAGAATATAGGATGTAGAATATAGAATGTAGTCTATATAATATAGAATGTAGGCTGTAGAATGTAGGCTGTAGAACGTAGGCTGTAGAATATAGAATGTAGTCTATAGAATGTAGTCTGTAGAACGTAGGCTATAGAATGTCGGCTGTAGAACGTAGGCTATAGAATGTAGGCTGTAGAACATAGGCTGTAGAATATAGAATGTAGCTTCTAGAATATAGGATGTAGAATATAGAATGTAGGCTGTATAATATAGAATGTAGACTGTACAATATAGAATGTAGGCTGTACAATATAGAATGTAGGCTGTACAATATAGAATGTAGGCTGTACAATATAGAATGTAGGCTGTAGAATTTTGTCTGTAGAATATAGAATGTAGTCTGTAGAATATAGAATGTAGTCTATAGAATGTAGGCTGTAGAATTTTGTCTGTAGAATATAGAATGTAGTCTGTAGAATATAGAATGTAGTCTATAGAATGTAGTCTGTAGAATATAGAATGTAGGCTGTAGAATATAGAATGTAGTCTGTAGAACATAGAATGTAGTCTGTAGAAAATAGATTGTAGAACATAGAACGTAGGCTGTAGAATATAGAACGTAGGCTGTACAATATAGAATGTAGTCTGTAGAATATAGGCTGTAGGCTGTAGGCTGTATAATATAGGCTGTAGAATAAAGAATGTAGGCTGGAGAACGTAGACTGTAGAATGTAGGCTGTAAAATGTAGGCTGTGGAATATAGAATGTAGGCTGTAGAATATTGAATGTAGGCTGTAGAATATAGAATGTAGGTTGTAGAATATAGAATGTAGGCTGTAGAATATAGAATGTAGGCTGTAGAATATAGAATGTAGGCTGTAGAATATAGAATGTAGTCTGTAGAATATAGAATGTAGTCCAATAATGTAGTCTGTAGAATATAGAATGTAGTCCAATAATGTATGTAGAATATAGAATGTAGGCTGTAGAATATAGAATGTAGGCTGGAGAACGTAGGCTGTAGAATGTAGGCTGTAGAAAATAGAATGTAGGCTGTAGAATGTAGAATGTAGGCTGTAGAACGTAGGCTATAGAATATAGAATGTAGGCTGTAGAACGTAGGCTGTAGAATATAGAATGTAGGCTGTAGAATATAGAATGTAGGCTGTAGAATGTAGGCTGTAGAATATAGAACGTAGGCTGTAGAATGTAGGCTGTAGAATATAGAATGTAGGCTGTAGAATATAGAATGTAGGCTGTAGAACGTAGGCTGTAGATTATAGAATGTAGGCTGAAGAATGTAGGCTGTAGAATATAGAATGTAGGCTGTAGAACGTAGGCTGTAGAATATAGGCTGTAGAATATAGAATGTAGGCTGTAGAACGTAGACTGTAGAATATAGAATGTAGGCTGTAGAACGTAGGCTGTAGAATATAGAACGTAGGCTGTAGAATGTAGGCTGTGGAATATAGAATGTAGGCTGTAGAATATAGAATGTAGGCTGTAGAACGTAGGCTGTAGAATATAGGCTGTAGAATATAGAATGTAGGCTGTAGAACGTAGACTGTAGAATATAGAATGTAGGCTGTAGAACGTAGGCTATAGAATGTAGGCTGTAGAACATAGTCTGTAGAATATAGAACGTAGGCTGTAGAACGTAGGCTATAGAATGTCGGCTGTAGAACATAGGCTGTAGAATATAGAATGTAGCCTCTAGAATATAGGATGTAGAATATAGAATGTAGTCTATATAATATAGAATGTAGGCTGTAGAATGTAGGCTGTAGAACGTAGGCTGTAGAATATAGAATGTAGTCTATAGAATGTAGTCTGTAGAACGTAGGCTATAGAATGTAGGCTGTAGAACATAGGCTGTAGAATATAGAATGTAGCTTCTAGAATATAGGATGTAGAATATAGACTGTAGGCTGTATAATATAGAATGTAGACTGTACAATATAGAATGTAGGCTGTACAATATAGAATGTAGGCTGTACAATATAGAATGTAGGCTGTACAATATAGAATGTAGGCTGTAGAATTTTGTCTGTAGAATATAGAATGTAGTCTGTAGAATATAGAATGTAGTCTATAGAATGTAGTCTGTAGAATATAGAATGTAGGCTGTAGAATTTTGTCTGTAGAATATAGAATGTAGTCTGTAGAATATAGAATGTAGTCTATAGAATGTAGTCTGTAGAATATAGAATGTAGGCTGTAGAATATAGAATGTAGTCTGTAGAACATAGAATGTAGTCTGTAGAAAATAGATTGTAGAACATAGAACGTAGGCTGTAGAATATAGAACGTAGGCTGTACAATATAGAATGTAGTCTGTAGAATGTATAACATAGAATGTAGAACGTCTCCCGAGTGGCACATCTCAGTGCTAGAGTTGTGGGCTTGACTACCAACAACGACAAGACAGCCTGAAGGGAGGAAGTGAGGATGCTGGGAGTGTGGTGCCAGGAAAACAACCTCTCACTCAACATAAAAAAATCTAAAGGAGATGATGGTGGACTTCAGGAAACAGCAGAGGGAGCAGCCCCCCCTATCCACAACGACGGGACAGCAGTGGAGAAGGTGGAAAGTTTTAAGTTCCTATACAGATCTACTGTATCTTAGTCTATATGTTCTTTATTCTATTCCTTTACATATATTTGTGTGTATTGGGTATATGTTGGGGAATTGTTAGATATTGCTTCACTGTTGGAGTTAGAAGCACAAGCATTTCACTACACCCGCATTAACATCTACTAAACACGTGTATTTGACCAATAACATTTGATTTGAAAGGTGTCACTGCAGACCCTGGTTCGATTCCGGGCTGTATCACAACAGTTTTAATAATAACTAAAGAGGTTGTCTCTTACCTGAATGTAGAATGTCTACAAAGAGGTTGTCTCTTACCTGAATGTAGGCTGTCTATGAAGAGGTTGTATCCTACCTGAATGTAGAATGTCTACGAAGAGGTTGTATCCTACCTGAATGTAGAATGTCTATGAAGAGGTTGTCTCTTACCTGAATGTAGAATGTCTACGAAGAGGTTTCACCCTACCTGAATGTAAAATGTAGGCTGTCTATGAAGAGGTTGTATCCTACCTGAATGTAGGCTGTCTATGAAGAGGTTGTATCCTACCTGAATGTAGAATGTCTAGGAAGAGGTTGTATCCTACCTGAATGTAGGCTGTCTATGAAGAGGTTGTATCCTACCTGAATGTAGAATGTCTAGGAAGAGGTTGTATCCTACCTGAATGTAGGCTGTCTAGGAAGAGGTTGTATCCTACCTGAATGTAGGCTGTCTATGAAGAGGTTGTATCCTACCTGAATGTAGAATGTCTAGGAAGAGGTTGTATCCTACCTGAATGTAGAATGTCTAGGAAGAGGTTGTATCCTACCTGAATGTAGAATGTCTAGGAAGAGGTTGTATCCTACCTGAATGTAGGCTGTCTAGGAAGAGGTTGTATCCTACCTGAATGTAGGCTGTCTATGAAGAGGTTGTATCCTACCTGAATGTAGAATGTCTAGGAAGAGGTTGTATCCTACCTGAATGTAGGCTGTCTAGGAAGAGGTTGTATCCTACCTGAATGTAGGCTGTCTATGAAGAGGTTGTATCCTACCTGAATGTAGAATGTCTAGGAAGAGGTTGTATCCTACCTGAATGTAGGCTGTCTAGGAAGAGGTTGCATCCTACCTGAATGTAGGCTGTCTAGGAAGAGGTTGTATCCTACCTGAATGTAGGCTGTCTAGGAAGAGGTTGTCTCTGACCTGAATGTAGAATGTCTAGGAAGAGGTTGTCTCTGACCTGAATGTAGGCTGTCTATGAAGAGGTTGTATCCTACCTGAATGTAGGCTGTCTAGGAAGAGGTTGTCTCTTACCTGAATGTAGAATGTCTAGGAAGAGGTTGTATCCTACCTGAATGTAGGCTGTCTAGGAAGAGGTTGCATCCTACCTGAATGTAGAATGTAGGCTGTCTATGAAGTTGTATCCTACCTGAATGTAGGCTGTCTATGAAGAGGTTGCATCCTACCTGAATGTAGGCTGTCTAGGAAGAGGTTGTATCCTACCTGAATGTAGGCTGTCTAGGAAGAGGTTGTATCCTACCTGAATGTAGGCTGTCTAGGAAGAGGTTGTATCCTACCTGAATGTAGGCTGTCTAGGAATAGGTTGTATCCTACCTGAATGTAGGCTGTCTAGGAAGAGGTTGTATCCTACCTGAATGTAGAATGTAGGCTGTCTAGGAAGAGGTTGTATCCTACCTGAATGTAGAATGTAGGCTGTCTAGGAAGAGGTTGTATCCTACCTGTACAGCTGGTTGATGGGGAAAGGGTTATTAGGATAACCTTGAGGCAGCTCCATCATAGTGATTTGATAGTCACCCTGACGCATCCCCTGGGAGGATAAATACTTTAATCAGAGACATAAATTGGTGTTTAAATCTGACTGAATGCCTCCGCCTGCATGCCTCCGCCTGCCTGCCTCCGCCTGCATGCCTCCGCCTGCCTGCCTGCCTCCGCCTGCATGCCTCCGCCTGCCTGCCTCCGCCTGCCTGCCTGCCTCCGCCTGCCTGCCTGCCTCCACCTGCCTACCTGCCTCCGCCTGGCTGCCTCCGCCTGCCTCCACCTGCCTCCGCCTACCTGCCTCCGCCTGCCTGCCTGCCTGCCTCCGCCTGCCTGCCTCCGCCTGCCTGGCTTCCTCCGCCTGCCTCCCTGTGCGTACGGTCCAGTACATCACTGGGGCCAAACTTCCTGCCATCCAGTACCTCTATAATAGGCGGTGTCAGAGGAAAGCCTATAAAATTGTAGCCTCCACATTGACTCTGTACCGGTACCCCCTGTATATAGCCTCCACATTGACTCTGTACCGTAATACCCTGTATATAGCCTCCACATTGACTCTGTACCGGTACCCCCTGTATATAGCCTCCACATTGACTCTGTACCATAACACCCTTTATATAGCCTCCACATTGACTCTGTACCGGTACCCCCTGTATATAGCCTCCACATTGACTCTGTACCGTAACACCCTGTATATAGCCTCCACATTGACTCTGTACCGGTACCCCCTGTATATAGCCTCCACATTGACTCTGTACCGGTACCCCCTGTATATAGCCTCCACATTGACTCTGTACCGGTGCCCCCTGTATATAGCCTCCACATTGACTCTGTACCGGTACCCCCTGTATATAGCCTCCACATTGACTCTGTACCGGTGCCCCCTGTATATAGCCTCTACATTGACTCTGTACCGGTGCCCCCTGTATATACAGTGCCTTGCGAAAGTATTCGGCCCCCTTGAACTTTGCGACCTTTTGCCACATTTCAGGCTTCAAACATAAAGATATAAAACTGAATTTTTGTGTGAAGAATCAACAACAAGTGGGACACAATCATGAAGTGGAACGACATTTATTGGATATTTCAAACTTTTTTAACAAATCAAAATCTGAAAAATTGGGCATGCAAAATTATTCAGCCCCTTTACTTTCAGTGCAGCAAACTCTCTCCAGAAGTTCAGTGAGGATCTCTGAATGATCCAATGTTGACCTAAATGACTAATGATGATAAATACAATCCACCTGTGTGTAATCAAGTCTCCGTATAAATGCACCTGCACTGTGATAGTCTCAGAGGTCCGTTAAAAGCGCAGAGAGCATCATGAAGAACAAGGAACACACCAGGCAGGTCCGAGATACTGTTGTGAAGAAGTTTAAAGCCGGATTTGGATACAAAAAGATTTCCCAAGCTTTAAACATCCCAAGGAGCACTGTGCAAGCGATAATATTGAAATGGAAGGAGTATCAGACCACTGCAAATCTACCAAGACCTGGCCGTCCCTCTAAACTTTCAGCTCATACGAGGAGAAGACTGATCAGAGATGCAGCCAAGAGGCCCATGATCACTCTGGATGAACTGCAGAGATCTACAGCTGAGGTGGGAGACTCTGTCCATAGGACAACAATCAGTCGTATATTGCACAAATCTGGCCTTTATGGAAGAGTGGCAAGAAGAAAGCCATTTCTTAACCTTTCTGATCTCCCCATCCCGGATCCGGGATCGTGAATACAGACTCAAGCTCATTACCATAACGCAACGTTAACTATTCATGAAAATCGCAAATGAAATAAATATGCTAGCTCTCAAGCTTAGCCTTTTGTTAACAACACTGTCATCTCAGATTTTCAAAATATGCTTCTCAACCATTGCAAAACAAGCATTTGTGTAACAGTATTGATGGCTAACGTAGCATTTAGCATTAGCATTCAGCTGGCAACATTTACACAAAAAAACAGAAAAGCATTCAAATAAAATCATTTACCTTTGAAGAACTTCAGATGTTTTCAATGAGGAGACTCTCAGATAGCAAATGTTCAGTTTTTCCTGAAAGATTATTTGTTTAGGACAAATCGCTCCGTTTTCTGCGTCACGTTTAGCTATGAAAAAACCCCTGTATCCAGGATTGTGTAAATCTATCAGCAAGCTCATTAGCATAACACAACGTTAACTATTTATGAAAATCGCAAATGAAATGAAATAAATATGCCATCTCTCAAGCTTAGCCTTTTGTAAACAACACTGTCATCTCAGATTTTCAAAATATGCTTCTCAACCATAGGAAAACAATCATTTGTGTAAAAGTAGCTAGCTAGCGTTAGCATTTCGCGTTAGCATTTAGCGTTAGCATTAGCGTTAGCATCCAGCACGCAACATTAACAAAAACATAAAAGCCTTCAAATAAAATCATTTACCTTTGAAGAACTTCTGATGTTTTCAATGAGGATACTCTCAGTTAGATAGCAGATGCTCAGTTTTTCCAAAAAGATTCCTTGTGTATTAGAAATAGCTCCGTTTTATACATCACATTTGGCTACCAAAAAAAATCCGAAAATTCAGTCCTCAAAACGCGAACTTTTCTCCAAATTAACTCCATAATATCGACTGAAAACATGGCAAACGTTGTTTAGAATCAATCATCAAGGTGTTTTTCACATATCTCTTCATTGATACATCGTTCTTGGACACATGCTTTCTCCCCTGAATCAAATGGTAAAGTAGAAGCAGCTGGCAATTGCGCACCGAATTCGACGCAGGACACCAGGCGGACACTTGGAAAATGTAGTCTCTTATGGTCAATCTTCCAATGATATGCCTACAAATACGTCACAATGCTGCTAAGACCTTGGGCGAACGACAGAAAGTGTAGGCTCATTCGTTGCGCAATCACAGCCATATAAGGAGAGAATGGAAAACAGAGCTTCAGAAATTCTGCTAATTCCTGGGTGATGCATCATCTTGGTTTCGCCTGTAGAATGAGTTCTGGGGCACTTACAGACAAAATCTTTGCAGATTCTGAAACTTCAGAGTGTTTTCTTTCCAAAACTGTCAAGAATATGCATAGTCGAGCATCTTTTCGTGACAAAATATCGCGCTTAAAACGGGAACGTTTTTTATCCAAAAATGAAATAGCGCCCCTAGAGCTCTAACAGGTTAAAGATATCCATAAAAAGTGTTGTTTAAAGTTTGCCACAAGCCACCTGGGAGACACACCAAACATGTGGAAGAAGGTGCTCTGGTCAGATGAAACCAAAATTGAACTTTTTGGCAACAATGTAAAACGTTATGTTTGGAGTAAAAGCAACACAGCTCATCACACTGAACACACCATCCCCACTGTCAAACATGGTGGTGGCAGCATCATGGTTTGGGCCTGCTTTTCTTCAGCAGGGACAGGGAAGATGGTTAAAATTGATGGGAAGATGGATGGAGCCAAATACAGGACCATTCTGGAAGAAAACCTGATGGAGTCTGCAAAAGACCTGAGACTGGGACGGAGATTTGTCTTCCAACAAGACAATGATCCAAAACATAAAGCAAAATCTACAATGGAATGGTTCAAAAATAAACATATCCAGGTGTTAGAATGGCCAAGTCAAAGTCCAGACCTGAATCCAATCGAGAATCTGTGGAAAGAACTGAAAACTGCTGTTCACAAATGCTCTCCATCCAACCTCACTGAGCTTGAGCTGTTTTGCAAGGAGGAATGGGAAAAAATGTCAGTCTCTTGATGTGCAAAACTGATAGAGACATACCCCAAGCGCCTTACAGCTGTAATCGCAGCAAAAGGTGGCGCTACAAAGTATTAACTTAAGGGGGCTGAATCATTTTGCACGCCCAATTTTTCAGTTTTTGATTTGTTAAAAAAGTTTGAAATATCCAATAAATGTCGTTCCACTTCATGATTGTGTCCCACTTGTTGTTGATTCTTCACAAAAAAATACAGTTTTATATCTTTATGTTTGAAGCCTGAAATGTGGCAAAAGGTCGCAAAGTTCAAGGGGGCCGAATACTTTCGCAAGGCACTGTAGCCTCCACATTGACATTGACTCTGTACCGGTACCCCCTGTATATAGCCTCCACATTGACTCTGTACCGGTGCCCCCTGTATATAGTATCCACATTGACTCTGTACCGTAATACCCTGTATATAGCCTCCACATTGACTCTGTACCGTAATACCCTGTATATATCCTCCACATTGACTCTGTACCGGTGCCCCCTGTATATAGCATCCACATTGAGTCTGTACCGGTACCCCCTGTATATAGCCTCCACATTGACTCTGTACCGTAATACCCTGTATATAGTCTCCACATTGACTCTGTACCGGTACCCCCTGTATATAGCCTCCACATTGACTCTGTACCGTAATACCCTGTATATAGCCTCCACATTGACTCTGTACCGTAATACCCTGTATGTAGCCTCCACATTGACTCTGTACCGGTACCCCCTGTATATAGCCTCCACATTGACTCTGTACCGGTGCCCCCTGTATATAGTATCCACATTGACTCTGTACCGTAATACCCTGTATATAGCCTCCACATTGACTCTGTACCGTAATACCCTGTATATATCCTCCACATTGACTCTGTACCGGTGCCCCCTGTATATAGCATCCACATTGAGTCTGTACCGGTACCCCCTGTATATAGCCTCCACATTGACTCTGTACCGTAATACCCTGTATATAGTCTCCACATTGACTCTGTACCGGTACCCCCTGTATATAGCCTCCACATTGACTCTGTACCGTAATACCCTGTATAGTCTCCACATTGACTCTGTACCGTAACACCCTGTATATAGCCTCCACATTGACTCTGTACCGTAACACCCTGTATATAGCCTCCACATTGACTCTGTACCGTAACACCCTGTATATAGCCTCCACATTGTATCATTTTATCTGCAACAAGTAGATCTGATAGAAAATTACAAAAAATAACACACACACACACACACACACACAGACACACACACACACACACACACACACACAGACACACACACACAAACACACACAGAGACACACACACACACACAGAGACACACACACACACACAGAGACACACACACTCCACATTGACTCTGTACCGTAATACCCTGTATATAGCCTCCACATTGACTCTGTACCGTAACACCCTGTATATAGTCTCCACATTGACTCTGTACCGTAATACCCTGTATATAGCCTCCACGTTGACTCTGTACCGTAATACCCTGTATATAGTCTCCACATTGACTCTGTACCGGTACCCCCTGTATATAGCCTCCACATTGACTCTGTACCGTAATACCCTGTATATAGCCTCCACATTGACTCTGTACCGTAACACCCTGTATATAGCCTCCACATTGACTCTGTACCATAACACCCTGTATATAGCCTCCACATTGACTCTGTACCGTAACACCCTGTATATAGTCTCCACATTGACTCTGTACCGTAACACCCTGTATATAGCCTCCACATTGACTCTGTACCGTAACACCCTGTATATAGCCTCCACATTGACTCTGTACCGTAACACCCTGTATATATCCTCCACATTGACTCTGTACCGTAACACCCTGTATATATCCTCCACATTGACTCTGTACCGTAACACCCTGTATACAGCCTCCACATTGACTCTGTACCGTAACACCCTGTATATAGCCTCCACATTGACTCTGTACCGGTACCCCCTGTATATAGCCTCCACATTGACTCTGTACCGGTACCCCCTGTATATAGCCTCCACATTGACTCTGTACCGTAACACCCTGTATATAGCCTCCACATTGTATCATTTTATCTGCAACAAGTAGATCTGATAGAAAATTACAAAAAATAACACACACACACACACACACACACACACACACACACACACACACACACACACACAGAGACGCACACACACACACACACACACAGAGACGCACACACACACACACACACACACACACACACACACACAGAGACACACACACAGAGACACACACACACAGACACACACACACACACAGACACACACACAAACACACACAGAGACACACACACACACACAGAGACACACACACACACACAGAGACACACACACACACAGACACACACACACACACACAGAGACACACACACAGAGACACACACACACACAGAGACACACACACAGACAGACACACACAGTGGTTCTCACCATGGTGATATAGGGCCACATGTCAGAAAGAAAAGAGTGGATGTTGTAAACGATGATCGGATCCACACCTTCCTTCATGGCTCTAAAGACTGAAAAAATAAAGCATGTCGGAATACTTTGAAGAATAAAACTGTGTGTGTGTCTGTCTCTGTGTGTGTGTGTGTGTGTGTGTCTGTCTCTGTGTGTGTGTGTGTGTCTGTCTCTGTGTGTGTGTGTGTCTGTCTCTGTGTGTGTGTGTGTGTGTGTGTGTGTGTGTGTGTGTGTGTGTGTGTGTGTGTGTGCGTCTCTGTGTGTGTGTGCGTGTGTGCGTCTCTGTGTGTGTGTGTGTGTGTGCGTGTGTGCGTCTCTGTGTGTGTGTGTGTGTCTGTCTCTCTGTGTGTGTGTGTGTGTGTGTGTGTCTGTCTGTCTGTGTGTGTGCGTCTCTGTGTGTGTGTGTGTGTGTGTGTGTGTGTGTGTCTCTGTGTGTGTGTGTGTGTGTGTGTCTGTCTGTGTGTGTGCGTCTCTGTGTGTTTGTGTGTGTGTGCGTGTGTGCGTCTCTGTGTGTGTGTGTGTGCGTGCGTGCGTGTGTGCGTCTCTGTGTGTGTGTGTGTGCGTGCGTGCGTGTGTGTCTGTCTGTGTGTGTGTGTGTGTGTGTGCGTCTCTGTCTGTGTGTCTGTCTGTGTGTGTGTGTGTGTGTGTGTGTGTGTGTGTGTGTGTCTGTCTGTCTGTGTGTGTGTGCGTGCGTGCGTGTGTGCGTCTCTGTGTGTGTGTGTGTGCGTGCGTGCGTGTGTGTCTGTCTGTGTGTGTGTGTGTGTGTGTGTGTGCGTGTGTGAGTCTCTGTGTGTGTGTATAGTGATACCTACCATCTTGTCTATTCCACATATGGTTACGTGAGAAGTATTGTCTGTTCCAGTTGACCATAGCATGGTAGAAGGAGGCGGAGAACATCTGTCCACATCCAAATTTATCAAGGAGCTTTCTGGGAAAACACAATAAAATCATTACATCATTCTATCGTTACTGTATATTATTATATATTATTATTATTATTATTATTATTATTATTATTAAATGTTTATTATTGTATAGTATGTCATATATATATATATTACAAATAAAGTGTGAGTAGATGATCACTTTAGGAAACAAACCAACAGCTCAACTCAATACTTTCTTTCCTGTTAAAATGAAATCAAATTTGATGAGTCATATAGTGAAATGCTGAATACAACAGGTGTAGTAGACCTCACAGTGAAATGCTGAATACAACAGGTGTAGTAGACCTTACAGTGAAATGCTGAATACAACAGGTGTAGTAGACCTTACAGTGAAATGCTGAATACAACAGGGTTAGTAGACCTCAGTGAAATGCTGAATACAACAGGTGTAGTAGACCTCACAGTGAAATGCTGAATACAACAGGTGTAGTAGACCTTACAGTGAAATGCTGAATACAACAGGTGTAGTAGACCTTACAGTGAAATGATGAATACAACAGGTGTAGTAGACCTCAGTGAAATGCTGAATACAACAGGTGTAGTAGACCTTACAGTGAAATGCTGAATACAACAGGGTTAGTAGACCTCAGTGAAATGCTGAATACAACAGGTGTTGTAGACCTTACAGTGAAATGCTGAATACAACAGGGTTAGTAGACCTCAGTGAAATGCTGAATACAACAGGTGTTGTAGACCTTACAGTGAAATACTGAATACAACAGGGTTAGTAGACCTCAGTGAAATGCTGAATACAACAGGTGTTGTAGACCTTACAGTGAAATGCTGAATACAACAGGTGTAGTAGACCTCACAGTGAAATGCTGAATACAACAGGTGTAGTAGACCTTACAGTGAAATGCTGAATACAACAGGTGTAGTAGACCTTACAGTGAAATGCTGAATACAACAGGGTTAGTAGACCTCAGTGAAATGCTGAATACAACAGGTGTAGTAGATCTTACAGTGAAATGCTGAATACAACAGGGTTAGTAGACCTCAGTGAAATGCTGAATACAACAGGTGTAGTAGACCTCAGTGAAATGCTGAATACAACAGGTGTAGTAAACCTTACAGTGAAATGCTGAATACAACAGGTGTAGTAAACCTTACAGTGAAATGCTGAATACAACAGGTGTAGTAGACCTCAGTGAAATGCTGAATACAACAGGTGTAGTAGACCTCAGTGAAATGCTGAATACAACAGGTGTAGTAGAACTCACAGTGAAATGCTGAATACAACAGGTGTAGTAGACCTCACAGTGAAATGCTGACTACAACAGGTGTAGTAGACCTCACAGTGAAATGCTGAATACAACAGGTGTAGTAGACCTTACAGTGAAATACTGAATACAACAGGTGTAGTAGACCTTACAGTGAAATACTGAATACAACAGGTGTAGTAGACCTTACAGTGGAATGCTGAATACAACAGGTGTAGTAGACCTCACAGTGAAATGCTGAATACAACAGGTGTAGTAGACCTTACAGTGAAATGCTGAATACAACAGGTGTAGTAGACCTTACAGTGAAATGCTGAATACAACAGGTGTAGTAGACCTTACAGTGAAATGCTGAATACAACAGGTGTAGTAGACCTTACAGTGAAATGCTGAATACAACAGGTGTAGTAGACCTTACAGTGGAATGCTGAATACAACAGGTGTAGTAGACCTCACAGTGAAATGTTGAATACAACAGGTGTAGTAGACCTCACAGTGAAATTCTGAATACAACAGGTGTAGTAGACCTTACAGTGAAATGCTTACTTACGAGCCCCTAAACAACAATGCACTTTAAAAAATAAATAAAAAAACATGAAGAATAAGAGATATAAGTAACAAGTAATTAAAGAGCAGCAGTAATGTACATGTAGGTAGAGTTATTAAAAGTGACTGCATAGATGACAACAGAGAGTGGCAGTGGTGTGGAGAGAGGGTGGAAAATCGTCTTACAAATATAACACTTCCATAAAGGCTTTTAATACAAACTTATCAGAAGCCGTGCCGTTTCCCTGAGCCCTGGCTCTGTATCTATACACATACAACATATGAGTCCATCCCACATGCAAATGAAGTTACTCCCTTCAGTCCATCTGCCACCATTATCTTTTAGTCTAAGCTTCCTGTTTGTTCACGGCCAATAACGCCCATATCTGCTTTCAGTTAGTTTATAATGGTGGCAAGACCCCTTCACGTCCTAAAAAAATAATATATGCCCAGCTATCCTATGGGCCTATCTCTTTGGCCTTCGTATTTATGTTTTAGCTTGGTGTGCTCTTTGGTATGTTGCCCTTATTAGGACTGGTAGACTGTATGTCCCTCCAACATTGGTGTGTCCAGCTTCTCCTACTTATGGCCTTGGTCATTATACTTATGGTTGTTCCACTCCATCTACTCTTTGGTATGCTGCCCTTTCCAGAATAGCAGATGCATTTAAGTGTCGCCTTCTCCTCTTGTGGTCTGATGTACACATGTTTTTGCTCTATAGTATTATACATATATATATATATATATATATATATGTCTCTTTTAGTAACATTATCTCCCACAGTGTCAATGCAAATAGTCTGGGTAGCCATTTGATTAGGCGTTCAGGAGTCTTATGGCTTTGGGGGGGGGTAGAAGCTGTTTAGAAGCCTCTTGGACCTAGACTTGGAGCTCCGGTACCGCTTGCCGTGTGGTAGCAGAGAGAACAGTCTATGACAAGGGTGGCTGGAGTGTTTGACCATTTTTAGGGCCTTCCTCTGACACCGCCTGGTATAGAGGTCCTGGATGGCTGGAAGTTTGGCCCCAGTGATGTACTGGGCTGACATGACCAGCCTTTCAAAGCACTTCATGGCTACAGACGTGAGTGCTACGGGTCGGTAGTCATTTAGGCAGGTTACCTTAGTGTTCTTGGGCACAGGCACTATGGTGGTCTGCTTAAAACATGTTGGTATTACAGACTCGGACAGGGAGAGGTTGAAAATGTCAGTGAAGACACTTGCCAGTTGGTCAGCACATGCTCGCAGTACACGTCCTGGTAATCCATCTGGCCCTGCGGCCTTGTGAATGTTGACCTGTCTAAAGGTATTAATCACATCGGCTGCGGAGAGCGCGATCACACAATCGTCCTTTACAGCTGGTGCTCTCATGCATGTTTCAGTGTTATTGGACTCGAAGCGAGCATAGAAGTAGTTCAGCTCGTCTGGTAGGCTCGTGTCACTGGGAAGCTTGCGGCTGTGCTTCCCTTTGTAGTCTGTAATGGTTTGCGAGCCCTGCCACATCCGATGGGCGTCGGAGCCGGTGTAGTACGATTCAATCTCAGATTTGCCAATTTGAGGGCAAGTGGGAGCTTTGTATGCTTCTCTGTGTGGTGGTCCAGAGATCTTTTCCCTCTGGTTGCAGATTTCACATGCTGATAGAAATTTGGTAAAACGGATTTAAGTTACCCTGCATTAAATTCCCCAGCTACTAGGAGCGCCGCCTCTGGGTGAGCATTCTTGTTTGCTTATGGCAGAATACAGCTCATTCAATGCTGTCTTAGTGCCAGCCTCTGACTGTGCTGGTATATAAACAGCTACAAAGAATACAGATGAGGTAGGTAGTGTGGTCTACAGCTTATCATGATATACTCTACCTCAGGCGAGCAATAGCTCGAGACTTCCTTAGATATCGTGCACCAGCTGTTTTTTAGAAAAATGCATAGTTCCTTGTCTTAACAGACACCACTGTTCTATCCTGCCGGTACAGTGTATAAACAACCAGTATGTTGATAGTGTCGTCGTTCAGCCACGACTCCGTGAAGCATAAGATATTACAGATTTTAAAGTCCCGTTGGTAGTTTAATCTTCCCCGTAACTCGTTGATTTTATTCTCCAAAGATTGCACGTTTGTTGGCAGAATGGAAGGAAGTGGGGGTTTATTCGATCGCCTACAAATTCTCAGAAGGCAGCCCGCTCTCCGGCCCCTCTTCACGCAAATCACGGGCCTGTTTCCAAGGGAGCAGTCAGAGTCGTGAAAGGAGATGTCCTGGGGCTGGATTCACAAAACTTTCTTTAAGAAATGTCCTTTTTAACTGCCATTTTTCTCCTTAACTAGACTTATGAAGAAAGTTAAGCAAAGTTGCTATTCCTCAATAAAGTTATTGGAAATTTTCTTTAGGTTTTTCCTCAGTTTCTTTCTAAGAAAACAATTAAGAAGAAACACGCATTATCTAGTGTAACAGTATAGCTTCCGTCCCTCTCCTCGCCTCGAACCAGGGACCCTCTGCACACATCGACAACTGACACCCTCGAAGCGTCGCTCCACAAAAGCCGCGGCCCTTGCGGAGCAAGGGGAACCACTACTTCAAGGTCTCAGAGCGAGTGACATCACCGATTGAAATGCTATTAGCGCGCACCACCGCTAACTAGCTAGCCGTTGCATATTGGTTACACTAGCTAGCTTGTAATTAACTATATATTACAATATATAGCCAGCAGCATACCACTCAGTATACCACCCTGCATACCACTGCTGGCTTGCTTCTGAAGCTAAGCAGGGTTGGTCCTGGTCAGTCCCTGGATGGGAGACCAGATGCTGCTGGAATTGGTGTTGGAGGGCCAGTAGGAGGCACTCTTTCCTCTGGTCTAAAAAAAATATCCCAGGGCAGTGATTGGGGACACTGCCCTGTGTAGGGTGCCGTCTTTCGGATGGGATGTTAAATGAGTGTCCTGTCTCTCTGAGGTCATTAAAGATCCCATGGCACTTATCGTAAGAGTAGGGGTGTTAACCCTGGTGTCCTGGCTAAATTCCCAATCTGGCACTCAAACCATCACAGTCACCTAATAATCCCCAGTTTACAATTGTGAATGTGTTCTCAGTCACCTGACCTGGTAAAATAACAGATAAATAAAATAAATCTCCTAGAAATGTTAAATAGCTAGCGCTATCTTGTCAAGTTGCAAAGAACTTGGACCACTTCATTTTTACAGAGTCATTGTCCCTTGCCATAGCCCCTGACGGCAGAGACAGACTCGGCCACTCTAGCCCATCCTTTCTTTTTGGTCTCTGTAGTGACCCCGCAGTTAACAACAGTGTTGCCAACTAATTTTCTGGGTTAGAGACAGGTTGATTTGTTGCTAAATGACGTTGTGATGTCATTGCGTGATAACGTAAAGCTGGGTCATTACGTAGAATACACAATAACGTTTACTCAAATCGAACTGGCCATCTCGGGAAAAAAATAAATATGATTTGACATTTGTTCAGTTACAGACTCCCTCCCACTCGTTTCTGTACAATTTTGATTGAGACATGTTGATTGATGTTGTAAGTTCTGTTCAAGATCAAAACATTCGTGACCAACTACTATATTCATTGGGTTTGTCTCGTCGAACACGAACTACTGCCGACGTCACTCACACGGCACTATGGCAACCAGGCCACTGCGTGTTGTGACTGAGTGTGTGACAGAGAAACTCGTTGTTGTGTCATTTAGAGGGAAAATACGTGCATTTTAGTATTCGAGTCACTTTTCAAAAGTTGCTAAAAGTTCCAAATACATTTTTAAAAGTAGCTAAATTTGTGGCTAGGTGCTGTTAGCAAGGGTAGTCTGAAAAGTTGCTAGATCTAGCAACAAAATGTCTAAATTGGCATCACTGGTTAGCAAGTCTCCCCAAACAGCAATCTTTTCCTGGCTACTATTTCCAATACCCTCACTTCAATCTCCTTTCTTGGTTATCCATTTATGATTATGATATAGCTAGTCTGGTGGCTATAATGTGTGAGAAATAACGAAATAACCAAATCCAATCGTTCCTGTTACACAGGCGTATTTATTGGTCACTAATGTCACATAATATATTTACGAAGTTCCACACAAAACTACGAATTCCTAATAACATTTTGAGGAATTGCATTTACCAACTCTTATAAACGTCCTATTTGTTCCCCCCCCCCCCCTTAAGAAACTTCTTAAGTGTTTTCGTAAGTAACGTTTTGTGAATCCGGTCTCTGATGTCAAGACGTTATTTTCGGTCATAAGAGACGGAAGCGTCAACATTATGTACAAAATAAGTTACAAACAACGCAAATTAAACGAAGAAGAAAGAAAAAACCCTCCACACAGTCGGTTGGGGGTCACGTAAAACGTCTGCCTGACGTATTTATTTGGGGGGATGAAAGGATGGAGTAGCCTACCTTGCATAGAACTTCTTTCCAACTCCGGGCAAACCTCTGATAATGATGAGATTCTTTTTGCTTCGTTTTCGTCTTCTTCTATTCGCCATTTTGTCTTTTACACCTCCTTATCAACAGCACATCACCAGATGTCCTCTGTGGTTCAGAGAACACGCCCTAACATAGACACTGGGAGAACTATTATTTTAAAAATGTAGAAAATCAACTTGTTGCTTTTTTTCCGGCGCAACAAATAGTTACTTTAAAGGTGACTAAAAACGAATTGAATGCAGGTCCCCCCCGCCCCCCAAAAAGTACAACTTTTTCTAAACAATTTGAATACAGATCTAAGAAACTATTGGATTGGCTGCCTTCAAATAACGGCAGGGCTGTAATCTGGTACTGCATGTTGAAGGTAGAAATACAATGAATAGAGCATACACAATCTTCTACACTATTCCAATCCATCTGACAGTCATATTGGATCTACACAATAATGTCTATTTCTATCTGATCATTCAGTTAGTATACATAGCTCCAAGTGTACATGATCAAGTCAAACCAATTAACCAATTATATTTTATATAGATGATACTTTAAATACAATGTGAAGGTCAACTACTGTTTGTCCCTACTGTATGTCTCTCTACTGTATGTCTCTCTGCTGTATGTCTCTCTACTGTATGTCTCTCTACTGTATGTCTCTCTGCTGTATGTCTCTCTACTGTATGTCTCTCTCCTGTATGTCTCTCTGCTGTATCTCTCTACTGTATGTCTCTCTACTGTATGTCTCTCTGCTGTATGTCTCTCTACTGTATGTCTCTCTGCTGTATGTCTCTCTACTGTATGTCTCTCTCCTGTATGTCTCTACTTTATGTCTCTCTACAGTATCTCTCTACTGTATGTCTCTCTACTGTATGTCTCTACTGTATGTCTCTACTGTATGTCTCTCTCCTGTATGTCTCTACTTTATGTCTCTCTACAGTATCTCTCTGCTGTATGTCTCTCTACTGTATGTCTCTCTCCTGTATGTCTCTACTTTATGTCTCTCTACAGTATCTCTCTACTGTATGTCTCTACTGTATGTCTCTACTGTATGCCTCTACTGTATGCCTCTACTGTATGCCTCTACTGTATGTCTCTCTACTGTTTGTCTCTACTGTATGTCTCTCTACTGTGTGTCTCTTCTGTATGTCTCTCTACTGTATGTCTCTACTGTATGTCTCTCTACTGTTTGTCTCTACTGTATGTCTCTCTACTGTGTGTCTCTTCTGTATGTCTCTCTACTGTATGTCTCTACTTTATGTCTCTCTACTGTGTGTCTCTTCTGTATGTCTCTCTACTGTATGTCTCTACTTTATGTCTCTCTACAGTATCTCTCTACTGTATGTCTCTCTACTGTATGTCTCTCTACGGTATGTCTCTACTGTATGTCTCTACTTTATGTCTCTCTACTGTATGTCTCTACTGTATGTCTCTACTGTATGCCTCTACTGTATGTCTCTACTGTATGTCTCTCTACTGTTTGTCTCTACTGTATGTCTCTCTGCTGTGTGTCTCTTCTGTATGTCTCTCTACTGTATGTCTCTACTGTATGTCTCTCTACTGTATGTCTCTCTACTTTATGTCTCTCTACTGTATGTCTCTACACTGTGTGTCTCTCTACTGTATGTCTCTACACTGTGTGTCTCTCTACTGTATGTCTCTCTACTGTATGTCTCTCTACTTTGTCTCTACTGTATGTCTCTACTGTATGTCTCTCTACTTTGTCTCTCTACTGTATGTCTCTCTACTGTATGTCTCTACTGTATGTCTCTACTGTGTGTCTCTCTACTGTATGCCTCTACTGTATGTCTCTACTGTGTCTCTCTACTGTATGTCTCTACTTTATGTGTCTACTGTATGTCTCTCTACTTTATGTCTCTCTACTGTATGTCTCTACTGTATGTCTCTCTACTTTGTCTCTCTACTGTATGTCTCTACTGTATGTCTCTCTACTGTATGTCTCTCTACTGTATGTCTCTACTGTATGTCTCTCTACTGTATGTCTCTCTACTGTATGTCTCTCTACTGTATGTCTCTCTACTTTGTCTCTACTGTATGTCTCAGGAATATTATATAACTAATATAACTAAAAAACTAATAACTAAATAATATCTTACAAGAACTTATGAATTCAATGTAATACTTTAATACAAGGAATCAGAAGCTGTGTTGTTCCGAAGAACAACCAGGTTCCCTGAGCCCTGGCTCTGTATCTATACACATACAGCACAGGAGTTCATCCCACATGCAAATGAAGTTACTCCCCTCAGTCCATCTGCCACCATTACCTTTTAGTCTAAGTTCCTTGGTTGTCCACGCCTAATAACGCTCCCATATCTACTTCTGGTTCGGTTATAGTGGTGGTTATGCTTATGTTCCACCTGTTGGTCAGTTCGCTCCCGCCCTCCTCCCTGTGTCGTTTTGTCATTGGTCCAGCTATTCTTTAAGCACCTTATGGCCTTGGCCAATTGTACTCATGTTTGTTCAGCTCAATGTAATCTTTTGGTGTGTTGCCCTTTCCAGAAAAAACAAATGTACTTAAAAGTGTCACCTTCTCCTCCTGTTATCCGATGTACACATGTCCTTGCTATTTCAGCATGGCAACTGCACCTATATATATATATATATATATATATATATATATATATATATATATATATATATATATATATATATATATATATATATATATATATATATATATATATATATATATATATATATATATTATATTAGCTCCCACAACAGCTGTGAAGAGGGCACGACAAAACCTATTCCCCCCTCAGGAGACTGAAAAGATTTGGCATGGGTCAGAGACCTGGCCGTGTGGTGCCAGGACAACAACCTCTCTGTAAGGGCTGTCTTCCTCCTCGTAGTCGATCGGAGGACCAATGTAACGGCTCTCCTCCTCCTCCAAGTAGGATCGGAGGACCAATGTAAGGGCTGTCTTCCTCCTCCTCGTAGGATCGGAGGACCAATGTAAGGGCTGTCCTCCTCCTCCTCGTAGGATCGGAGGACCAATGTAAGGGCTGTCTTCCTCCTCCTCGTAGGATCGGAGGACCAATGTAAGGGCTGTCTTCCTCCTCCTCGTAGGATCGGAGGACCAATGTAAGGTCTGTCTTCCTCCTCCTCGTAGGATCGGAGGACCAATGTAAGGGCTGTCTTCCTCCTCGTAGGATCGAAGGACCAATGTAACGGCTGTCCTCCTCCTCCTCGTAGGATCGGAGGACCAATGTAACGGCTGTCTTCCTCCTCGTAGGATCGGAGGACCAATGTAAGGGCTGTCTTCCTCCTCCTCGTAGTCGATCGGAGGACCAATGTAAGGGCTGTCTTCCTCCTCCTCGTAGGATCGGAGGACCAATGTAAGGGCTGTCTTCCTCCTCCTCGTAGGATCGGAGGACAAATTTAAGGGCTGTCTTCCTCCTCCTCGTAGTCGATCGGAGGACCAATCCACACGTGGTACGTGTTCATGCTTTTTATTAAAACAATCGAACACTGAAACAGAACAATAAACCACACGTGAAATAACCAAACCGAAACAGTTCCGTGTGGAACAGACACAGACACAGACATAGAAAATAAACACCCACGAAACACAGGTGGGAAAAGGCTACCTAAGTATGATTCTCAATCAGAGACAACTAACGACACCTGCCTCTGATTGAGAACCATGCCAGGTCAAACGCAAAACACAACATAGAAAATGGAACCTAGACAACCCACCCAACTCACACTCTGACCATACTAAAACTAAGACATAACAAAAGAGCCAAGGTCAGAACGTGACACTCTCCCTCATCTTGATCAAGACAAAGTAGATGATTGTTGACTACAGGAAACAAACTAACATGGTCCAAACACACCAAAGACAGTTCTGAAGAGGGCACTACAGAACCTATATTCCCCTTCAGGAGACTGAAAAGATTTGGCATGGGTCCTCAGATCCTCAAAAGGTTCTACAGCTGCACCATCGAGAGCATCCTGCCTGATTGCATCACTGCCTGGTACGGCAAATGCTCATCCTCCGATCACAAGGCACTACAGAGGGTAGTGCATCACTGGGGACAAGCTTCCTGTCATCCCTCTCCTCTCCTCCCTCTCTCCTCTCTCTCCTCTCTCCTCTCCTCTCCTCTCTCCTCCTCTCATCTCTCCTCCCTCTTTCCTCTTCTCTCCTCCTCTCCTCTCCTCTCTCCTCCCTCTCCTCTCTCCTCTCCTCTCCTCTCCTCTATCTCCTCTCTCCTCCCTCTCTCCTCCTCTCTCCTCTCTCCTCCCTCTCCTCTCCTTTCCTCTCTCCTCCTTTCCTCTCTCCTCCTCTCCTCTCTCCTCCTCTATCCTCCCTCTCTCCTCCTCTCCTCTCTCCTCCTCTCTCCTCCCTCTCTCCTCTCTCCTCCTCTCCTCCCTCTCTCCTCTCTCCTCCTCTCCTCTCTCCTCCTCTCCTCTCTCCTCTCCTCTCCTCTCTCTCCTCCCTCTCCTCTCCTCTCCTCTCCTCTCTCCTCCTCTCTCCTCCTCTCCTCTCTCCTCCCTCTCCTCTCCTCTCCCCTCCCTCTCATCTCCTTTATTTCTGTCTCTCTCCATCCCTCTCTCTCAATCTCTTTCTCTGTCTTTTCTCTGCACTCTGAGTGCAAAGTGATATTGGTGTGTGTGTGTGTGTGTGTGTGTGTGTGTGTGTGTGTGTGTGTGTGTGTGTGTGTGTGTGTGTGTGTGTGTGTGTGTGTGTGTGTGTGTGTGTGTACTATCGTGTCTTTACTATCATTAACTGAAGACTGATAGGTTTTACCAAATATTCTCTGTAATTAGTTACTATGCGATTAAACTGAATAATCATGTAACTCTAATTAACTTCAAGTTAATTTAATTAATTAATTAATTAAGGTAATAAGTTCAATGATACCGAATTCCTAGCTGCAGACTAGTAATTAATATCAAAGACTTGTTCTTATTCTGTCGGTATCGATAGTCTAAGAGTTTAACCACGTGGTTAAAAGATTAAAAGACTCAGCAACCTTTAGCCATCTTGTAATTGAGGTCTGCTGATAATTTCTCAAAGTTGGGTTTTATTCGTAATGGCCAAAGAGGGCTGTCCCAGGATGTCTGACCCTAACTGGGCTCAGGGGCGGTCCAGGATGTCTGGCCCTAACTGGGCTTAGGGGCGGTCCAGGATGTCTGGCCCTAACTGGGCTCAGGGGCGGTCCAGGATGTCTGGCCCTAACTGGGCTCAGGGGCGGTCCAGGATGTCTGGCCCTAACTGGGCTCAGGGGCGGTCCAGGATGGCTGGCCCTAACTGGGCTCAGGGGCGGTCCAGGATGTCTGGCCCTAACTGGGCTCAGGGGCGGTCCAGGATGTCTGGCCCTAACTGGGCTCAGGGGCGGTCCAGGATGTCTGGCCCTAACTGGGCTCAGGGGCGGTCCAGGATGTCTGGCCCTAACTGGGCTCCGGGGCGGTTCTCTGATTTAGTTCAAATCCAATTCCCTTTTTTTGAGTTTTCCTTCATTAAACAGTCCAAAATCACATTGTAAAATTGTGTAAACAGTATCATACTCACTCATTCATCTTATAAACAATTAGATGTAAAGGTTATATCTGGAGCTATTATATAAACAGCGTTATGGTAATGTGGCCACACCGTCTCCCATGAGCTTCCCCAAGTTGTGACAAACGGCCCAGGTCGTAGCTGGATTCTTCACCGATCTTTTATACTTTCTCCGGAACATGAAATTTGTTCGTACCTCAAGTTCTGTGAGGTGGAAGGAATTGCTTTGTTCTCCATGAAAAAACGACTCTCTATAACTGTGTGTCCATGTGGTCTTCTCAGGAATTTACGACCTCTGACCACAGCAGCCTAGTTGAAGTAGGCAAGGGAGGGGAGGGATGGGGTTGTTATACTCAAAGAGGCCAACGTCATGACAGTACTCCCTCCCTCTGTGAGAGCAAAATTGCAAGATTATGTTGCAATAATTTTATTGCCGCAAATGATTGTTTTTATGCAACAGAATAGAGGGGGTTGTAAGAGCTCTCGTCTGTGTGTGTTCTGCCGAGGCCTCTGGAACATTTCCCTTTGGGGACATTCCAGAGAGTTATGTTTCTGCTCGTTACCACGGAGACATGGCTCCAGTATGGATTCGGGGGCCCCAGACACTGGCCTCTATAGAATGAAAACTGTTGACACAGCAGATACTGTTAATTTACAGCAGACAGTTTCTCTTCGCACAAATCGTAACCTTGCGACCCATTTCATTCATATGTCGTGTGTCATGTAGCCTGAAGGAAGATGGACTTATTGTTATAAAATGCTGTGGCTCAAAGCAGCTGGTTGAGTTCTCAGTGATCACCTCCAGCAGCTGGTTGAGTTCTCAGTGATCACCTCCAGCAGCTGGTTGAGTTCTCAGTGATCACCTCCAGCAGCTGGTTGAGTTCTCAGTGATCACCTCCAGCAGCTGGTTGAGTTCTCAGTGATCACCTCCAGGATTACTGACCAGCTCCATTACTGCCTTAATTAAATACTCAAGTTTGATTGTTTTGAAGAAATTTTCATTCTCTCCTTTTGATGACAATAATTCCACCACACCTCGCTCTCTCTACGTCTCCTCTCTCTCTACGTCTCTCTCTCTCTCTACGTCTCTCTCTCTCTACGTCTCCTCTCTCTACGTCTCCTCGCTCTACGTCTCTCTCTCTCTACGTCTCTCTCTCTCTCTACGTCGTCTCTCTCTCTACGTCTCCTCTCTCTCTACGTCTCCTCTCTCTACGTCTCCTCTCTCTATGTCTCTCTCTCTACATCTCCTCTCTCTACGTCTCTCTCTCTCTACGTCTCTCTCTCTACGTCTCTCTCTCTACATCTCCTCTCTCTACGTCTCTCTCTCTCTACGTCTCTCTCTCTACGTCTCCTCTCTCTACGTCTCCTCTCTCTACGTCTCCTCTCTCTACATCTCCTCTCTCTACGTCTCCTCTCTCTACGTCTCCTCTCTCTATGTCTCTCTCTCTACATCTCCTCTCTCTACGTCTCTCTCTCTCTACGTCTCTCTCTCTACGTCTCCTCTCTCTACGTCTCCTCTCTCTACATCTCCTCTCTCTACGTCTCTCTCTCTCTACGTCTCCTCTCTCTACGTCTTCTCTCTCTACGTCTCTCTCTACGTCTCTCTCTCTACGTCTCCTCTCTCTACGTCTCCTCTCTCTCTACGTCTCCTCTCTCTCTACGTCTCCTCTCTCTACGTCTCTCTCTCTACGTCTCCTCTCTCTACGTCTCTCTCTCTACGTCTCTCTCTCTACGTCTCTCTCTCTACGTCTCTCTCTCTACGTCTCTCTCTCTCTACATCTCCTCTCTCTACGTCTCTCTCTCTACGTCTCCTCGCTCTACGTCTCCTCTCTCTACGTCTCCTCTCTCTACGTCTCTCTCTCTACGTCTCCTCTCTCTACGTCTCTCTCTCTCTACGTCTCTCTCTCTCTACGTCTCCTCTCTCTACGTCTCCTCTCTCTACGTCTCTCTCTCTCTACGTCTCCTCTCTCTACGTCTCTCTCTCTACGTCTCCTCTCTCTACGTCTCTCTTTCTACGTCTCCTCTCTCTACGTCTCCTCTCTCTACGTCTCCTCTCTCTACGTCTCCTCTCTCTACGTCTCCTCTCTCAACGTCTCTCTCTCTACGTCTCTCTCTCTACGTCTCTCTCTCTCTCTACGTCTCCTCTCTCTACGTCTCTCTCTCTCTACGTCTCCTCTCTCTACGTCTCTCTTTCTACGTCTCCTCTCTCTACGTCTCCTCTCTCTACGTCTCCTCTCTCTACGTCTCCTCTCTCTACGTCTCCTCTCTCAACGTCTCTCTCTCTACGCCTCTCTCTCTACGTCTCTCTCTCTACCTCTCTCTCTCTACCTCTCTCTCTCTACCTCTCTCTCTCTACGTCTCCTCTCTCTACCTCTCTCTCTCTACGTCTCCTCTCTCTACGTCTCCTCTCTCTACGTCTCCTCTCTCTACGTCTCCTCTCTCTCTACGTCTCCTCTCTCTCTACGTCTCCTCTCTCTATGTCTCTCTCTCTCTACGTCTCTCTCTCTCTACGTCTCTCTCTCTCTACGTCTCCTCTCTCTACGTCTCCTCTCTCTATGTCTCCTCTCTCTACGTCTCTCTCTCTACGTCTCTCTCTCTCTCTCTCTACGTCTCCTCTCTCTACGTCTCCTCTCTCTACGTCTCCTCTCTATTTTCTCTCTCAGCTCTTCAACCTGGTGTTGATGTTGGGGAAGATGTCTGACAGTGTGTGTAGCAGGACAAGGTCACTATCTCTGTCGGCTGGGTAGTGAGACAGACAGTATAGCAGGACAAGGTCACTATCTCTGTCGGCTGGGTAGTGAGACAGACAGTGTGTGTAGCAGGACGTGTGTGCGTGTGTATGTGTGTATGTATGTGTGTATGTATGTGTGTATGTATGTATGTATGTATGTATGTATGTATGTGTGTATGTATGTGTGTGTGTGTGTGTGTATGTGTGTATGTATGTGTGTGTGTGTGTATATGTGTGCGTATGTATGTGTGTGCATGTGTGTGTGTATGTGTGTGTGTGTGTGTATGTGTGTGCGTGTGTATGTGTGTGTATGTGTGTGTGTATGTGTTTGTATGTGTGTGCGCATGTGTGTGTGTATGTGTGTGTGTGTGTGGGCGTGAGAAGTCAGTATAAAATTAATTGATTTGTATTCTTGACTTCAGAATGTTAAAAATATAAATGAATAAACCTTTTTGACCTCCGTCTGTTTCATTCGACCAGGTTCTGACACATTCTGGTTTGCAGACTGAGACCATGTAGCTGGGCCTCCGTCTGTTTCATTCGACCAGGATCTTACACATTCTGGTTTGCAGACTGAGACCATGTAGCTGGGCCTCCGTCTGTTTCATTCGACCAGGATCTTACACATTCTGGTTTGCAGACTGAGAGTAATATAATTAAATTGGGGGATGTACCTAGAGAACATAATTATCCTATCAGTAAGAATTTGTTCTTATTTGTCTAGTTAGATTAAGGCAAACAATTGTAAACACAAGGAGAACTGTGGTAGGAGAACTGTGGCAGGAGAACTGTGGCAGGAGAACAGTGGCAGGAGAACTGTGGCAGGAGAACTGTGGCAGGAGAACTGTGGCAGGAGAACTGTGGTAGGAGAACTGTGGCAGGAGAACTGTGGCAGGAGAACTGCTCTGTTTGTTGCTTTCGAAGGGAAACGTCATTACGCAACAATTATAAATGTGTTATAAACAATGGACATGATTTAAAAATATTTTAAATTATTTAAAAAATAGCCCTTTTTTTATTTCTCGGTATTGAAATGTGGAAGTCATCACTTTGTAATGAGCTGGAGGCAGTATGCATTTGGAAAACATTTGATTGTTTATTAAAACCTGAAAGCTTTACATATTATGAGGCATATTTGACCTTCAAAGTATCCAGAATCCAACCAAACGTGGAGGCCATTATTTTCTAAAGACTTCTACCATTGAGAAACCATTTTTTGGGGGGGGTGGGTTTCAAATCAACTTCCTTTCATTGTTGTTGTTGTTGTTGTTGTTGTTGTTGCATCATTAGATCTTCCCTCTTTTTGCCCCTCTAACATTTTCATCTGCAGTGTAAAGGACAACTGCCTCTCGTTTACTCCCCTCCCCCATCCCCTCTCTTTTCTCTCTCTCCTCCCTGTCTCTCTCTCTCTCCTCCCCCACTCCCCTCTCTTTTCTCTCTCTCCTCCCCCGCTCCCCTATCTTTCGCTCTCCTTCTCCCTGTCTCTCTCCCCTCCCCCACTCCCCTCTCTTTTCTCTCTCTCCTCCCCCGCTCCCCTATCTTTCGCTCTCCTTCTCCCTGTCTCTCTCCCCTCCCCCACTCCCCTCTCTTTTCTCTCTCTCCTCCCCCGCTCCCCTATCTTTCGCTCTCCTTCTCCCTGTCTCTCTCCCCTCCCCCACTCCCCTCTCTTTTCTCTCTCTCCTCCCCCGCTCCCCTATCTTTCGCTCTCCTTCTCCCTGTCTCTCTCCCCTCCCCCACTCCCCTCTCTTTTCTCTCTCTCCTCCCCCGCTCCCCTATCTTTCGCTCTCCTTCTCCCTGTCTCTCTACCCTCTCTTTCTCTCCCATCCCCCCTCCCCACTCCCCTCTCTTTTCTCTCTCTCCTCCCCCGCTCCCCTCTCTTTCTCTCTCCCTTCTCCCTGTCTCTCTACCCTCTCTTTCTCTCCCATCCCCCCTCCCCCACTCCCCTCTCTTTTCTCTCTCTCCTCCCCCGCTCCCCTCTCTTTCTCTCTCCCTTCTCCCTGTCTCTCTACCCTCTCTTTCTCTCCCCTCCCCCTCTCTTTCTCTCCCCTCCCCCTCTCCCCTCTCTTTCTCTCCCCTCTCCCCTCTCTTTCTCTCCCCTTCTCCCTGTCTCTCTCCCCTCCCCCACTCCCCTCTCTTTCTCTCTCCCTTCTCCCTGTCTCTCTACCCTCTCTTTCTCTCCCCTCCCCCTCTCTTTCTCTCTCCTCCCCCACTCCCCTCTCTTTCGCTCTCCTTCTCCCTGTCTCTCTCCCCTCCCCCACTCCCCTCTCTTTTCTCTCTCTCCTCCCCCGCTCCCCTCTCTTTCTCTCTCCCTTCTCCCTGTCTCTCTACCCTCTCTTTCTCTCCCCTCCCCCTCTCTTTCTCTCCCCTCCCCCTCTCCCCTCTCTTTCTCTCCCCTCTCCCCTCTCTTTCTCTCCCCTTCTCCCTGTCTCTCTCCCCTCCCCCACTCCCCTCTCTTTCTCTCTCCCTTCTCCCTGTCTCTCTACCCTCTCTTTCTCTCCCCTCCCCCTCTCTTTCTCTCCCCTCCCCCTCTCCCCTCTCTTTCTCTCCCCTCTCCCCTCCCCCTCTCCCCTCTCTTTCTCTCCCCTTCTCCCTGTCTCTCTCCCCTCCCCCACTCCCCTCTCTTTTCTCTCTCTCCTCCCCCGCTCCCCTATCTTTCGCTCTCCTTCTCCCTGTCTCTCTACCCTCTCTTTCTCTCCCCTCCCCCTCTCTTTCTCTCCCCTCCCCCACTCCCCTCTCTTTCTCTCTCCCTTCTCCCTGTCTCTCTACCCTCTCTTTCTCTCCCCTCCCCCTCTCTTTCTCTCCCCTCCCCCTCTCCCCTCTCTTTCTCTCCCCTCTCCCCTCCCCCTCTCCCCTCTCTTTCTCTCCCCTTCTCCCTGTCTCTCTCCCCTCCCCCACTCCCCTCTCTTTTCTCTCTCTCCTCCCCCGCTCCCCTATCTTTCGCTCTCCTTCTCCCTGTCTCTCTCCCCTCCCCCACTCCCCTCTCTTTCTCTCTCCCTTCTCCCTGTCTCTCTACCCTCTCTTTCTCTCCCCTCCCCCTCTCTTTCTCTCCCCTCCCCCTCTCTCCTCTCTTTCTCTCCCCTCCCCCTCTCCCCTCTCTTTCTCTCCCCTCCCCCGCTCCCCTCTCTTTCTCTCTCCTCTCCCTGTCTCTCTCCCCTCCTCCGCTCCCCTCTTTCTCTCCCCTCCCCCTCTCTTTCTCTCTCCTCTCCCTGTCTCTTTCCCCTCCCCCTCTCTTCTCCCCCCTCTCTCCAGAGTAATGATGATACTGTATCTCTTGACACATTCATGAAAATAATCATAGCCTCTAAACCGTCAAGCTGCATACTGGAGCCTATTCCAAGTAAACTACTGAAAGAGCTGCTTCCTGTGCTTGGCCCTCCTATGTTGAACATAATAAACGGCTCTCTATCCACCGGATGTGTACCAAACTCACTAAAAGTGGCAGTAATAAAGCCTCTCTTGAAAAAGCCAAACCTTGACCCAGAAAATATAAAAAACTATCAGCCTATATCGAATCTTCCATTCCTCTCAAACATTTTTGAAAAAGATGTTGCTCAGCAACTCACTGCCTTCCTGAAGACAAACAATGTATACGAAATGCTTCAGTCTGGTTTTAGACCCCATCATAGCACTGAGACTGCATTTGTGAAGGTGGTAAATTACATTTTAATGGAGTCAGACCGAGGCTTTACATCTGTCCTCGTGCTCCTAGACCTTAGTGCTGCTTTTGATACCATCGATCACCACATTATTTTGGAGAGATTGTAAACCCAAATTGGTCTACACGGACAAGTTCTGGCCTAGTTTAGATCTTATCTGTCAGAAAGATATCAGTTTGTCTCTGTGAATGGTTCCTCAAGGTTCCGTTTTAGGACCACTATTGTTTTCACTATATAGTTTACCTCTTGGGGATTTCATTTGAAAACATAATGTAAACTTTTTCTGCTATGCGGATGACACACAGCTGTACATTTTGATTAAATATAGTGAAGCCCCAAAATTGCCCTCCCTGGAAGCCTGTGTTTCAGACATAAGGAAGTGGATGGCGGCAAATGTTCTACTTTTAAACTCAGACAAAACAGAGATGCTTGTTCTCGGTCCCAAGAAACAAAGAGATCTTCTGTTGAATCTGACAATTAATCTTAATGGTTGTACAGTCGTCTCAAATAAAACTGTGAAGGACCTCGACGTTACTCTGGACCCTGATCTCTCTTTTGAAGAACATATCAAGACAGTTTCAAGGACAGTTTTTTTTCCATCTACGTAACATTGCAAAAATCTGAAACTTTCTGTCCAACAATGATGCAGAAAAATTAATCCATGCTTTTATCACTTCTAGTTTAGACTACTGCAATGCTCTACTTTCCGGCTACCCGGATAAAGCACTAAATAAACTTCAGTTAGTGCTAAACACGGCTGCTAGAATCCTGACTAGAACCCAAACATGTGATGTAGTCAGTGTAATAAGTAATGTCTCCTCTCCTCCCTGCTCCCCCTGTTGTCTGTACTGCTAAAGCTAAGACAGAACCCCCTCAGCAGAGGCAATCTTGGCTCAGATCTCCCCCTGCTGTCTGTACTGCTAAAGCTAAGACAGAACACCCTCAGCAGAGGCCATCTTGGCTCAGATCTCCCCCTGCTGTCTGTACTGCTAAAGCTAAGACAGAACACCCTCAGCAGAGGCCATCTTGGCTCAGATCTCCCCCTGCTGTCTGTACTGCTAAAGCTAAGACAGAACACCCTCAGCAGAGGCCATCTTGGCTCAGATCTCCCCCTGCTGTCTGTACTGCTAAAGCTAAGACAAAACCCCCTCAGCAGATGCCATCTTGGCTCAGATCTCCCCCTGCTGTCTGTACTGCAGACCAAAGCTAAGACAGAACCCCCTCAGCAGAGGCCATCTTGGCTCAGATCTTGGAGGTCTGGTTTTTATAGTTACTGACATGTAATTTTTTCTGTGATTTTTTTCACTTTTGTTTTAATTTCTGTTGTTATTTATAATATATTATATATATTTTTTCCCGTGCATCTCACTAACTTAACTCTTGACCCATGTGGATATGTCCATGTCCAGCAGTGATTATTTTAAACTGTCCTGTGTAAATGTATCAACTTAAGCTAGATGACTCATGATATGTATAAACCAGTAATTAACTGGTAGTAAATGCTGCTTGCTGTTTCTCTCTCTCTCTCTTTCTCTCATAGTCAAGGACCTGCTCATGAACGACAGGGTGGGTAGTGTTGCAAGTAGACAGACAGACAGACAGACAGACAGACAGACAGGCAGGCAGGCAGACAGCCAGGCAGGCAGGCAGGCAGGCAGGCAGGCAGGCAGGCAGGCACTGGCCAAGGTTGGTACACAACCTCCCAGACCTTAACCTCTCCTTACTGTGAGTGGACCAAGGTTGGTACACAACCTCCCAGACCTTAACCTCTCCTTACTGTGAGTGGACCAAGGTTGGTACACAACCTCCCAGACCTTAACCTCTCCTTACTGTGAGTGGACCAAGGTTGGTACACAACCTCCCAGACCTTAACCTCTCCTTACTGTGAGTGGACCAAGGTTGGTACACAACCTCCCAGACCTTAACCTCTCCTTACTGTGAGTGGACCAAGGTTGGTACACAACCTCCCAGACCTTAACCTCTCCTTACTGTGAGTGGACCAAGGTTGGTACACAACCTCCCAGACCTTAACCTCTCCTTACTGTGAGTGGACCAAGGTTGGTACACAACCTCCCAGACCTTAACCTCTCCTTACTGTGAGTGGACCAAGGTTGCTCTGAAGTGGAAAGGTGGATAAACGAGTCAGGGGCAGGTTTTCTTACATGGAACTAAATGCTCTATTGGCGCTAATTCTTTCTTCTCAAATACTCCTTTCTGTCTCCCCTCTCTGCCGGCTCCCTCCTCTCTCTTGAAGGGGAAAGACAATAGCTCATTAGTACAGTCAGCTATGCTTAACTGCCTCTGATCACCTTGACTCACATGCCGGGATGGGCTACTGTCCGTGGAGGCAGCCTGCCCTCTGGTGGTTCTTCCACATTACTTATTACATCCTCTCTGTCTCTGTACAACTTCCCAGACCTTAACCTCTCCTCACTTATTACATCCTCTCTGTCTCTGTACAACTTCCCAGACCTTAACCTCTCCTCACTTATTACATCCTCTCTGTCTCTCTGTACAACTTCCCAGACCTTACCCTCTCCTCACTTATTACATCCTCTCTGTCTCTCTGTACAACTTCCCAGACCTTACCCTCTCCTCACTTATTACATCCTCTCTGTCTCTCTGTGCAACGTCCCAGACCTTAACCTCTCCTCACTTATTACATACTCTCTGTCTCTCTGTACAACGTCCCAGACCTTAACCTCTCCTCACTTATTACATCCTCTCTGTCTCTGTACAACTTCCCAGACCTTAACCTCTCCTCACTTATTACATCCTCTCTGTCTCTGTACAACTTCCCAGACCTTACCCTCTCCATACGTATCTCTCTCTCTACCCGTTCAATGTATCCTTGTTTCTAGAAGCACTGCCTCCCTCTCACCCTTACATCCCCTTCCCTGTCACCTGGACCTCTCATTCTCTCCTCCTCTCACTATACTTCTCTCAAAGCAAGTGCTCTTAATCAGTGCTAACCACGGTCCTGTGATGGCTATAGTCATAACATCAGGGCTAACCACGGTCCTGTAATATTATGGTCATAACATCAGAGCTAACCATGGTCCTGTGATGCTATAGTCATAACATCAGGGCTAACCATGGTCCTGTAATGCTATAGTCATAACATCAGTGCTAACCATGGTCCTGTAATGCTATAGTCATAACATCAGTGCTAACCATGGTCCTGTGATGCTATAGTCATAACATCAGTGCTAACCATGGTCCTGTAATGCTATAGTCATAACATCAGGGCTAACCATGGTCATGTGAGAGCAATAGTCATAACATGTTAATCAGGGCTACCCATGGTCATGTGACAGCTATAGTCATAACATGTTAATCAGAGCTACCCATGGTTCTGTGATGCTATAGTCATAATGTGTTAATCAGGGCTAACCATGATCCTGTGATGCTATAGTCATAACATCAGGGCTACCCATGGTTCTGTGATGCTATAGTCATAATGTGTTAATCGGGGCTAACCATGGTCCTGTGATGCTATAGTCATAACATCAGAGCTACCCATGGTTCTGTGACAGCTATAGTCATAACATCAGGGCTAACCACAGTCCTGTGATGCTATAGTCATAACATCAGGGCTAACCATGGTCCTGTGATGCCTATAGTCATAACATCAGGGCTAACTATGGTCCTGTGACGCTATAGTCATAACATCAGTGCTAACCACGGTCCTGTGATGCTATAGTCATAACATGTTAATCAGGGCTACCCATGGTCCTTTGATGGCTATAGTCATAACATCAGGACTAACCACAGTCCTGTGATGCTATAGTCATAACATCAGTGCTAACCACGGTCCTGTGATGCTATAGTCATAACGTGTTAATCAGTGCTAACCTTGGTCCTGTGATGCTATAGTCAGAACATCAGGGCTAACCTTGGTCCTGTGATGCTAAAGTCATAACATCAGGGCTAACCATGGTCCTGTGATGGCTATAGTCATAACATCAGGGCTAACCATGATCCTGTGATGGCTATAGTCATAACATCAGGGCTAACCACGGTCCTGTGATGCTATAGTCATAACATCAGGGCTAACCATGATCCTGTGATGGCTATAGTCATAACATCAGGGCTACCCATGGTTCTGTGATGCTATAGTCATAACGTGTTAATCAGGGCTACCCATGGTTCTGTGATGCTATAGTCATAACATCAGGGCTACCCATGGTTCTGTGATGCTATAGTCATAACATCAGGGCTACCCATGGTTCTGTGACAGCTATAGTCATAACATCAGGGCTAACCTTGGTCCTGTGATGCTATAGTCATAACATCAGGGCTAACCATGGTCCTGTGATGCTATAGTCATAACATCAGGGCTAACTATGGTCCTGTGACGCTATAGTCATAACATCAGTGCTAACCACGGTACTGTGACGCTATAGTCATAAAATCAGTGCTACCCATGTTTCTGTGATGCTATAGTCATAACATCAGTGCTAACCATGGTCCTGTGATGCTATAGTCATAACATCAGTGCTAACCACGGTCCTGTGATGCTATAGTCATAACATCAGTGCTAACCATGGTCCTGTGATGCTATAGTCATAACATCAGGGCTAACCATGGTCCTGTGATGGCTATAGTCATAACATCAGGGCTAACCATGGTCCTGTGATGCTATAGTCATAACATCAGTGCTAACCATGGTCCTGTGATGCTATAGTCATAACATCAGTGCTAACCATGGTCCTGTGATGCTATAGTCATAACATCAGTGCTAACCATGGTCCTGTGATGCTATAGTCATAACATCAGTGCTAACCATGGTCCTGTGATGCTATAGTCATAACATCAGTGCTAACCACGGTCCTGTGATGCTATAGTCATAACATCAGTGCTAACCATGGTCCTGTGATGCTATAGTCATAACATCAGTGCTAACCACGGTCCTGTGATGCTATAGTCATAACATCAGTGCTAACCATGGTCCTGTGATGCTATAGTCATAACATCAGTGCTAACCATGGTCCTGTGATGCTATAGTCATAACATCAGGGCTAACCATGGTCCTGTGATGGCTATAGTCATAACATCAGGGCTATGTTGTGTCTTAACCAAGGTGACCATGTCAGTGTGTGTTACACAAGGTGTCAGTGTGTGTTAAACAAGGTGTCAGTATGTTAAGGTTGCAATACTTCTACCAAAGACTGCACCTACACCCCCTGTCATTGGTATAAGCATTGGATTGGTGTTAGCATTGGATTGGTGTTAGCATTGGATTAGTGTTAGCATTGGATTGGTGTTAGCATTGGATTGGTGTTAGCATTGGATTAGTGTTAGCATTTGATTGGTGTTAGCATTGGATTGGCGTTAGCATTGGATTGGCGTTAGCACAGTAACTCACTGACTGACAGGATGTGGTTCCACAGTAACTCACAGACAGACTGGATGTGGTTCCACAGTAACTCACAGGATGTGGTTCCACAGTAACTCACTGACTGACAGGATGTGGTTCCACAGTAACTCACTGACAGACTAGATGTGGTTCACAGTAATTCACTGACTGACAGGATGTGGTTCCACAGTAACTGACTGACTGACAGGATGTGGTTCCACAGTAACTGACTGGATGTGGTTCCACAGTAACTGACTGACTGACAGGATGTGTTTCCACAGTAACTGAGAGGATGTTGTTCCACAGTAACTCACTGACAGACTGGATGTGGTTCCACAGTAACTCACTGACAGACAGGATGTGGTTCCACAGTAACTCACTGACTGACAGGATGTGGTTCCAAAGTAACTGGCTGGATGTGGTTCCACAGTAACTGACTGACTGACAGGATGTGGTTCCATAGTAACTGACTGACTGACAGGATGTGGTTCCACAGTAACTGACAGGATGTGGTTCCACAGTAACTCACTGACTGACAGGATGTGGTTCCACAGTAACTGACTGGATGTGGTTCCACAGTAACTGACTAACTGACAGGATGTGGTTCCACAGTAACTCACTGACAGACTGGATGTGGTTCCACAGTAACTCACTGACTGACAGGATGTGGTTCCACAGTAACTCACTGATTGACAGGATGTGGTTCCACAGTAACTGACTGGATGTGGTTCCACAGTAACTGACTGACTGACAGGATGTGGTTCCACAGTAACTCACTGATTGACAGGATGTGGTTCCACAGTAACTGACAGGATGTGGTTCCACAGTAACTGAGAGGATGTGGTTCCACAGTAACTGACTGACTGACAGGATGTGGTTCCACAGTAACTGACTGACTGACAGGATGTGGTTCCACAGTAACTGACAGGATGTGGTTCCACAGTTTCTGACTGGATGTGGTTCCACAGTAACAGACTGACTGACAGGATGTGGTTCCACAGTAACTGACTGGATGTGGTTCCACAGTAACTGACTAACTGACAGGAGGATGTGGTTCCACAGTAACTCACTGACAGACTGGATGTGGTTCCACAGTAACTCACTGACTAACAGGATGTGGTTCCACAGTAACTCACTGATTGACAGGATGTGGTTCCACAGTAACTGACTGGATGTGGTTCCACAGTAACTGACTGACTGACAGGATGTGGTACCACAGTAACTGACAGGATGTGGTTCTACAGTAACTCACTGATTGACAGGATGTGGTTCCACAGTAACTGACAGGATGTGGTTCCACAGTAACTGACTGACTGACAGGATGTGGTTCCACAGTAACTGACTGACTGACAGGATGTGGTTCCACAGTAACTGGCAGGATGTGGTTCCACAGTAACTGACAGGATGTGGTTCCACAGTAATTTACAGGGTGTGGTTCCACAGTAACTGACTGGATGTGGTTCCACAGTAACTGACTGACTGACAGGATGTGGTTCCACAGTAACTGGCAGGATGTGGTTCCACAGTAACTCACGGGATGTTGTTCCACAGTAACTCACAGGATGTGGTTCCACAGTGACTCACAGGATGTGGTTCCTCAGTAACTCACTGACTGACATGATGTGGTTCCACAGTAACTCACAGGATGTGGTTCCACAGTGACTCACAGGATGTGGTTCCACAGTGACTCACAGGATGTGGTTCCACAGTGACTCACAGGATGTGGTTCCACAGTAACTCACAGGATATGGTTCCAGAGTAACTCACAGGATGTGGTTCCACAGTAACTGACTGACTGTCTGGATGTGGTTCCACAGTAACTCACAGGATGTGGTTCAACAGTAACTCACAGGATGTGGTTCCACAGTAACTCACAGGATGTGGTTCCACAGTAACTCACAGGATGTGGTTCCACAGTGACTCACAGGATGTGGTTCCACAGTAACTCACAGGATATGGTTCCACAGTAACTCACAGGATGTGGTTCCACAGTAACTGACTGACTGTCTGGATGTGGTTCCACAGTAACTGACAGGATGTGGTTCAACAGTAACTCACCTGATGTTTTTTCACAGTAACTGACAGGATGTGGTTCCACAGTAACTGACAGGATGTGGGTCAACAGTAACTCACAGGATGTGGTTCCACAGTAACTCACTGGATGTGGTTCCTCAGTAACTCACCGGATGTTTTTTCACAGTAACTCACAGGATGTGGTTCCACAGTAACTCACCGGATGTTTTTTCACAGTAACTGACAGGAAATGGTTCCACAGTAACTAACAGGATGTGGTTCCACAGTAACTGACTGGATGTGGTTCCACAGTAACTGACTGACTGACAGGATGTGGTTCCACAGTAACTCACGGGATGTTGTTCCACAGTAACTCACAGGATGTGGTTCCACAGTGACTCACAGGATGTGGTTCCTCAGTAACTCACTGACTGACATGATGTGGTTCCACAGTAACTCACAGGATGTGGTTCCACAGTGACTCACAGGATGTGGTTCCACAGTAACTCACAGGATATGGTTCCACAGTAACGCACAGGATGTGGTTCCACAGTAACTGACTAGCTGTCTGGATGTGGTTCCACAGTAACTGACAGGATGTGGTTCAACAGTAACTCACAGGATGTGGTTCCACAGTGACTCACAGGATGTGGTTCCACAGTAACTCACCGGATGTTTTTTCACAGTAACTGACAGGATGTGGTTCCACAGTAACTGACAGGATGTGGTTCAACAGTAACTCACAGGATGTGGTTCCACAGTAACTCACAGGATGTGGTTCCACAGTAACTCACTGGATGTTTTTTCACAGTAACTGACAGGATGTGGTTCCACAGTAACTGACAGGATGTGGTTCCACAGTAACTGACTGGATGTGGTTCCACAGTAACTGACTGACTGACAGGATGTGGTTCCACAGTAACTGGCAGGATGTGGTTCCACAGTAACTCACGGGATGTTGTTCCACAGTAACTCACAGGATGTTGTTCCACAGTGACTCACAGGATGTGGTTCCTCAGTAACTCACTGACTGACATGATGTGGTTCCACAGTAACTCACAGGATGTGGTTCCACAGTGACTCACAGGATGTGGTTCCACAGTAACTCACAGGATATGGTTCCACAGTAACTGACAGGATGTGGTTCCACAGTAACTGACTGGATGTGGTTCCACAGTAACTGACTGACTGACAGGATGTGGTTCCACAGTAACTGGCAGGATGTGGTTCCACAGTAACTCACGGGATGTTGTTCCACAGTAACTCACAGGATGTGGTTCCACAGTGACTCACAGGATGTGGTTCCTCAGTAACTCACTGACTGACATGATGTGGTTCCACAGTAACTCACAGGATGTGGTTCCACAGTGACTCACAGGATGTGGTTCCACAGTAACTCACAGGATATGGTTCCACAGTAACTCACAGGATGTGGTTCCACAGTAACTGACTAACTGTCTGGATGTGGTTCCACAGTAACTGACAGGATGTGGTTCAACAGTAACTCACAGGATGTGGTTCCACAGTAACTCACAGGATGTGGTTCCACAGTAACTCACCGGATGTTTTTTCACAGTAACTGACAGGATGTGGTTCCACAGTAACTGACAGGATGTGGTTCAACAGTAACTCACAGGATGTGGTTCCACAGTAACTCACAGGATGTGGTTCCACAGTAACTCACCGGATGTTTTTTCACAGTAACTCACAGGATGTGGTTCCACAGTAACTCACCGGATGTTTTTTCACAGTAACTGACAGGATGTGGTTCCACAGTAACTGACAGGTTGTGGTTCAACAGTAACTCACAGGATGTGGTTCAACGGTTACTAACAGGATGTGGTTTCACAGTAACTCACAGGATGTGGTTCAACAGTAACTCACAGGATGTGGTTCAACGGTTACTAACAGGATGTGGTTTCACAGTAACTCACAGGATGTGGTTCAACGGTTACTAACAGGATGTGGTTTCACAGTAACTCACAGGATGTGGTTCAACAGTAACTCACAGGATGTGGTTTCACAGTAACTCACAGGATGTGGTTTCACAGTAACTGACTGACTGACTGGACTTTTCATTCGCTCACGCTCCTTACCGTCACACACACTCTCATAACGGCAACAGCGTTTACCGGAAAGTTATGTTGTGATGCGTTGTGACATCGTTCACCAGATATTTGAAGAGAAGAGATTAACCGATGAAGATCACACGTGGAAATAGTATCTTTCACATCTGTGTTATTGTTGGTTGTTTTGTTGATTCTGACTGGCTGGGTGGTGGTGCATAGCTTCTACTTCCTGGGTGAGATCCAAATGGCCCTATGGGCCCTGGTCTGAAGTGGTGCACTATATAGGGGGCCCTGGTCTGAAGTAGTGTACTATATAGGGAGCCCTATGGGCTCTGGTCTAAAGTAGTGTACTATATAGGGGGCATTGGTCTGAAGTAGTGTACTATATAGAGAGCCCTATGGGCTCTGGTCTGAAGTAGTGCACTATACAGGGAGCCCTATGGGCCCTGGTCTGAAGTAGTGTACTATACAGGGAGCCCTATGGGCCCTGGTCAGAAGTAGTGTACTATACAGGGAGCCCTATGGGCCCTGGTCTGCAGTAGTGCACTATATAGGGGGCCCTGGTCTAAAGTAGTGCACTATATAGGGGAGCTTGGTCTAAAGTAGTGCACTATATAAGAGGCCCTGGTCTAAAGTAGTGCACTATATAGTGGGCCCTGGTCTAAAGTAGTGCACTCTATAGGGGGCCCTGGTCTAAAGTAGTGCACTATATAGGGAACAGCTCTATGTGTGTTCCTATCAAAATGAAATCTCGACTTTCAGCAATACTGTCTTGTCATGTTCCCCTCCGTCTGTGTCCACATCGACTGAATCAGATTAACTTTACATTAGATTAGATTATCATCCAATACATCAGAATAACTTTAACATTAGATTATCATCCAATACATCAGATTAACTTTACATTAGATTAGATTATCATCCAATACATCAGAATAACTTTAACATTAGATTATCATCCAATACATCAGAATAACCTTAGATTAGATTAGATTATCATCCAATACATCAGAATAACTTTACATTAGATTAGATTATCATCCAATACATCAGATTAACTTTACATTAGATTAGATTATCATCCAATACATCAGATTAATTTAACATTAGATTAGATTATCATCCAATACATCAGATTAACTTTACCTTAGATTAGATTATCATCCAATACATCAGATTAATTTAACATTAGATTAGATTATCATCCAATACATCAGATTAACTTTACATTAGATTAGATTATCATCCAATACATCAGATTAATTTAACATTAGATTAGATTATCATCCAATACATCAGATTAACTTTACATTAGATTAGATTATCATTCAATACATCAGATTAACTTAACATTAGATTAGATTATCATCCAATACATCAGATTAATTTAACATTAGATTAGATTATCATCCAATACATCAGATTAACCTTAACATTAGATTAGATTATCATCCAATACATCAGATTAACTTTACATTAGATTAGATTATCATCCAATACATCAGATTAATTTAACATTAGATTAGATTATCATCCAATACATCAGATTAACTTAACATTAGATTAGATTATCATCCAATACATCAGATTAATTTAACATTAGATTAGATTATCATCCAATACATCAGATTAACCTTAACATTAGATTAGATTATCATCCAATACATCAGATTAACTTTAACATTAGATTAGATTATCATCCAATACATCAGATTAATTTAACATTAGATTAGATTATCATCCAATACATCAGATTAACCTTAACATTAGATTATCATCCAATAAATCAGATTAACTTTACATTAGATTAGATTATCATCCAATACATCAGATTAACTTTAACATTACATTAGATTATCATCCAATACATCAGATTAACCTTACATTAGATTATCATCCAATACATCAGAATAACCTTAGATTAGATTATCATCCAATACATCAGATTAACTTTAACATTAGATTATCATCCAATACATCAGAATAACCTTAGATTAGATTATCATCCAATACATCAGAATAACCTTAGATTAGATTATCATCCAATACATCAGATTAACCTTAGATTAGATTATCATCCAATACATCAGATTAACTTTAACATTAGATTATCATCCAATACATCAGAATAACTTTAACATTAGATTAGATTATCATCCAATACATCAGATTAACTTTAGATTAGATTATCATCCAATACATCAGATTAACTTTAACATTAGATTAGATTATCATCCAATACATCAGAATAACTTTACATTAGATTAGATTATCATCCAATACATCAGATTAACTTTAACATTAGATTAGATTATCATCCAATACATCAGATTAACCTTAACATTAGATTAGATTATCATCCAATACATCAGAATAACTTTACATTAGATTAGATTATCATCCAATACATCAGATTAACTTTAACATTAGATTAGATTATCATCCAATACATCAGAATAACCTTAACATGTGCTGTTTTACTCTTTCCTGAACTCAATCATGTAATTATTCCTTGTGTTGTTCTTTTGTAATGAAACAGTGAAAAACTGTTTACAGGCTTGTATGTTTTTACACCTGGTTGTGGTTGTTATTTTGTGTTGTAAAAGACATCAGGAGAGAAAATACCAGAAAACTATTGGAATGTGGAATTAAAAAATAATACTCTGTAGTTACATTTGCCACTTGGTTGGCATCTCCTGCTCTTTTCAGATGTGGTTTTTGTGTGGATAACACTGAATTAGAGACATGGGGCTGAGTCCCAAACGGAACCGTATTACCTGAATTAGAGACATGGGGCTGAGTCCCAAACGGAACAGTATTACCTGAATTAGAGACATGGGGCTGAGTCCCAAACGGAACCGTATTACCTGAATTAGAGACATGGGGCTGAGTCCCAAACGGAACCGTATTACCTGAATTAGAGACATGGGGCTGAGTCCCAAACGGAACCGTATTACCTGAATTAGAGACATGGGGCTGAGTCCCAAACGGAACCGTATTACCTGAATTAGAGACATGGGGCTGAGTCCCAAACGGAACCGTATTACCTGAATTAGAGACATGGGGCTGAGTCCCAAACGGAACCGTATTACCTGAATTAGAGACATGGGGCTGAGTCTCAAACGGAACCGTATTACCTGAATTAGAGACATGGGGCTGAGTCCCAAACGGAACCGTATTACCTGAATTAGAGACATGGGGCTGAGTCCCAAACGGAACAGTATTACCTGAATTAGAGACATGGGGCTGAGTCCCAAACGGAACCGTATTACCTGAATTAGAGACATGGGGCTGAGTCCCAAACGGAACCGTATTACCTGAATTAGAGACATGGGGCTGAGTCCCAAACGGAACCGTATTACCTGAATTAGAGACATGGGGCTGAGTCCCAAACGGAACCGTATTACCTGAATTAGAGACATGGGGCTGAGTCCCAAACGGAACAGTATTACCTGAATTTTGAGACATGGGGCTGAGTCCCAAACGGAACCGTATTACCTGAATTAGAGACATGGGGCTGAGTCCCAAACGGAACCGTATTACCTGAATTAGAGACATGGGGCTGAGTCCCAAACGGAACCGTATTACCTGAATTAGAGACATGGGGCTGAGTCCCAAACGGAACCGTATTACCTGAATTAGAGACATGGGGCTGAGTCCCAAACGGAACCGTATTACCTGAATTAGAGACATGGGGCTGAGTCCCAAACGGAACCGTATTACCTGAATTAGAGACATGGGGCTGAGTCCCAAACGGAACCGTATTACCTGAATTAGAGACATGGGGCTGAGTCCCAAACGGAACCGTATTACCTGAATTAGAGACATGGGGCTGAGTCCCAAACGGAACCGTATTACCTGAATTAGAGACATGGGGCTGAGTCTCAAACGGAACCGTATTACCTGAATTAGAGACATGGGGCTGAGTCCCAAACGGAACCGTATTACCTGAATTAGAGACATGGGGCTGAGTCCCAAACGGAACCGTATTACCTGAATTAGAGACATGGGGCTGAGTCCCAAACGGAACCGTATTACCTGAATTAGAGACATGGGGCTGAGTCCCAAACGGAACCGTATTACCTGAATTAGAGACATGGGGCTGAGTCCCAAACGGAACCGTATTACCTGAATTAGAGACATGGGGCTGAGTCCCAAACGGAACCGTATTACCTGAATTAGAGACATGGGGCTGAGTCCCAAACGGAACCGTATTACCTGAATTTTGAGACATGGGGCTGAGTCCCAAACGGAACCGTATTACCTGAATTAGAGACATGGGGCTGAGTCCCAAACGGAACCGTATTACCTGAATTAGAGACATGGGGCTGAGTCCCAAACGGAACCGTATTACCTGAATTAGAGACATGGGGCTGAGTCCCAAACGGAACCGTATTACCTGAATTAGAGACATGGGGCTGAGTCCCAAACGGAACCGTATTACCTGAATTAGAGACATGGGGCTGAGTCCCAAACGGAACCGTATTACCTGAATTAGAGACATGGGGCTGAGTCCCAAACGGAACCGTATTACCTGAATTAGAGACATGGGGCTGAGTCCCAAACGGAACCGTATTACCTGAATTAGAGACATGGGGCTGAGTCCCAAACGGAACAGTATTACCTGAATTAGAGACATGGGGCTGAGTCCCAAACGGAACCGTATTACCTAGAGTGCACTACCTTTGACCATGGCCCCTTGTGGGAATAGGCTGACATTTGGGACAAAGCATTTATATGGTCACATCCACCCCCTCTGTCTGTGTCTGATCAATAAAGTTCTCCATACAAAAGGACTGTTTGGTTTCATTACGGTACTGTATCCTTTTCACATTGCATTATCGTTCAATTAGTGCAGATGGTTCGTTCCGCTATATATGCTGGGAACTACCGTTTGGGAGATCTCTTATATTCTACATCTAGAATGGGAGGGGGGAAGATCTCTTAAATTCTACCTCTAGATTGGGAGGGGGGAGATCTCTAGATTGGGAGGGGGAGATCTCTTAAATTCTACCTCTAGATTGGGAGGGGGGAGATCTCTTAAATTCTACCTCTAGATTGGGAGGGGGGAGATCTCTTAAATTCTACCTCTAGATTGGGAGGGGGGAGATCTGTTAAATTCTACCTCTAGAATGGGAAGGAGGAGATCTCTTAAATTCTACCTCTAGAATGGGAAGGGGGTGGGGGGAGATCTCTTGTCTTCTACCTCTAGAATGGGAGGGGGAGATATCTTATATTCTACCTCTACCTTTATTTTACTAGGCAAGTCAGTTAAGAACAAATTCTTATTTACAATGACGGCCTAGGAACAGCCTGTTCAGGGGCAGAACGACAGATGACCTTGTCAGCTCGGGGTTTGAACTTGCAACCTTCCGGTTACTAGTCCAACGCTCTAACCACTAGGCTACCCTGCCGCCCCGTCTACCTTTAGTATGGGAAGGGGAGGGGGAGATCTCTTATAATCTACCTCTAGAATGGGGTGGGGGAGATCTCTTATATTCTGCCTCTAGAATGGGAAGGGGAGGGGGAGATATCTTGCATTCTACCTCTAGAATTGGAAGGGGAGGGGGAGATCTCTTATAATCTACCTCTAGAATGGGATGGGGGAGATATCTTGCATTCTGCCTCTAGGAAGGGAAGGGGAGGGGGAGATCTCTTATATTCTGCCTCTAGAATGGGAAGGGGTGATCTCTTATATTCTGCCTCTAGGAAGGGAAGGGGAGGGGGAGATATCTTATATTCTGCCTCTAGAATGGGAAGGGGTGATCTCTTATATTCTGCCTCTAGGAAGGGAAGGGGAGGGGGAGATATCTTATATTCTGCCTCTAGAATGGGAAGGGGTGATCTCTTATATTCTGCCTCTAGAATGGGAAGGGGTGGGGGGAGAATTTTTTTTGAAATCATGCTGGTATATTTGTAGAATAATGTTTTCTGGATCATTGCACTCTGTTTAGGCTGATGGCACCTGGTTTTGACCCGAGGCCATTGACCTGACTGGGGTACAATGGACGTGTGGAAGGACAAGAACACGTAGAAATTCACAACGTCACAGATTGACTGTAGCGATTTGGTCCGTGAAACAATTTAACTGTTTATATGTGACCTAATATGCTAAATAATCAGAGACTGGCAAAGCAAGTCTTACACACACACACACACACACACACACACACACACACACACACACACACACACACACACACACACACACACACACACACCAAGGACAACTTTCCAGCCATTTCTGGTCAAGGTGAAAAATCCCTACGCTCCACTGCTCCTGATCATGACTGGTCATAATCACATGACACAGGAGACTGTTTACCTCTCTCCCTGCCCCTCAACTCCAGTCTGACTCCTCCCTCTGTGTCCTTACCTCCAGGCTGTACTTTACTTTTTATTTTACAATAGAAATTGTATTTTAATTTTTTATGATTATATACAGACAGAACAGGTAGAAAACACACATAGATCCCCTACCAAATCAACCCCCCCCCCCTACCAAATCAATTCCCCCCCTACCAAATCACCCCCCCCTACCAAATCAACCCCAACCCCCCCCTCAACCCCACCCCCCCTACCAAATCAACCCCCCCTACCAAATCACCCCCCCTACCAAATCAACTTCCCCCTACCAAATCACCCCCCCTACCAAATCACCCCCCCTACCAAATCAACTTCCCCCTACCAAATCACCCCCCCCTCAACCCCAACCCCCCCCACCAAATCAACCCCCCCTACCAAATCACCCCCCTCAACCCCAACCCCCCCTACCAAATCAACCTCCCCCTACCAAATCAACCCCGCCTACCAAATCACCCCCCCCTACCAAATCAACCTCCCCCTACCAAATCACCCCCCCCTCAACCCCAACCCCCCCTACCAAATCAACCTCCCTCTACCAAATCAACCCCCCCTACCAAATCACCCCCCCTACCAAATCAACCTCCCCCTACCAAATCACCCCCCCCTCAACCCCAACCCCCCCCACCAAATCAACCCCCCCTACCAAATCACCCCCCCTACCAAATCACCCCCCTCAACCCCAACCCCCCCTACCAAATCACCCTCCCTACCAAATCAACCCCCCCTACCAAATCACCCCCCCTACCAAATCACCCCCCTCAACCCCAACCCCCCCTACCAAATCAACCTCCCCCTACCAAATCAACCCCCCCTACCAAATCACCCCCCCTACCAAATCAACCTCCCCCTACCAAATCACCCCCCCTACCAAATCACCCCCCCCCTCAACCCCAACCCCCCCCCCACCAAATCAACAACTCCCCCTACCAAATCAACCTCCCCCTACCAAATCAACCCCGCCTACCAAATCACCCCCCCCCCCTACCAAATCAACCTCCCCCTACCAAATCACCCCTCCCTACCAAATCACCCCCCCCTCAACCCCAACCCCCCCCTACCAAATCAACCTCCCCCTACCAAATCACCCCCCCCCCCTACCAAATCAACCTCCCCCTACCAAATCACCCCCCCTCAACCCCAACTCCCCCCCTACCAAATCAACCCCCCCCCCCATGCTCTAACAGAGTCCCACCCCTAAACCAGACTTAAAGCAGGCTTGATATACAGTGAGATATATAATCAAATAGTAAAAAAATGACAAAAAACAAACCAACAGTAAAAACAAAATTATAAAAATAATTATAACAATTCTAATTTGGGTTTGTTTGTGGAGTTGTGAAATTAGCTGGGGCCATGTCCTTTACAAAGGATAAAAAAAGTTTGGTTTATTTAAACAATTTTTTTATTTTATTTTGCTTAACTTCGTTTAGCCGATGGTTAAAAGTAGGAGGAAACCGATCCTTCTACTGAAGCAGTACAAGACGTCTAGCTAGAAGTGCAGTAAATGCCAGCCTGTTGCACATAGAACTGGGGGACCTCCTGTGGTACCACTCCATAGAACTGAGGGGCCTCCTGTGGTGCCACTCCATAGAACTGAGGGGCCTCCTGTGGTGCCACTCCATAGAACTGAGGGGCCTCCTGTGGTACCAGTCCATAGATCTGTTTAGAGGGGCCTCCTGTGATGCCACTCCATAGAACTGAGGGGCCTCCTGTGGTGCCACTCCATAGATCTGTTTAGAGGGGCCTCCTGTGGTGCCACTCCATAGAACTGAGGGGCCTCCTGTGGTACCATTCCATAGAACTGTTTAGAGGGGCCTCCTGTGATACCACTCCATAGAACTGAGGGGCCTCCTGTGGTACCACTCCACAGAACTGAGGGGCCTCCTGTGGTGCCACTCCATAGAACTGAGGGGCCTCCTGTGGTACCACTCCATAGAACTGAGGGGCCTCCTGTGGTACCACTCCATAGAACTGAGGGGCCTCCTGTGGTGCCACTCCATAGAACTGAGGGGCCTCCTGTGGTGCCACTCCATAGAACTGAGGGGCCTCCTGTGGTACCAGTCCATAGATATGTTTAGAGGGGCCTCCTGTGGTGCCACTCCATAGAACTGAGGGGCCTCCTGTGGTGCCACTCCATAGATCTGTTTAGAGGGGCCTCCTGTGGTGCCACTCCATAGAACTGAGGGGCCTCCTGTGGTACCATTCCATAGAACTGTTTAGAGGGGCCTCCTGTGATGCCACTCCATAGAACTGAGGGGCCTCCTGTGGTACCACTCCATAGAACTGTTTAGAGGGGCCTCCTGTGGTGTCACTCCATAGATCTGTTTAGAGGGGCCTCCTGTGGTGCCACTCTATAGAACTGAGGGGCCTCCTGTGGTGTCACTCCATAGATCTGTTTAGAGGGGCCACTCATGTCCAAGACATGTGTAATAAAGTAGCAGGAGCCTGCTTACATCGGTCACAAGTGAGATCTTTTTCTGGCCTTGGATAAAAAAATGTTTTGACCAATACAGCTGATGGACTATTTTAAATTGATTTACAGCATGTCTTAAGGTATATAGATGAAGAATGTATTCTCTGAAGCATACTCTGACAAGTCTAGTCTGAAAGTTGTTTACCTAAATCCTCTTCCCATTGGTTCTTTTTAAGAGAGTTCAAGGAATCCAGATTGTGGGAGTTGAATAATGTATAGATCAAGCTTATACTCCGTTTAATATGAGGGTTCACTTTAAGAAATATAATCTCGAAGGGAGGTAGGTGAGCGTGACGGGACGAGACTCGAGGATGAAGATACAAAACTACGCCGTTGCAGGTATCTAAAGAAATGGGATCTAGGAATATTAAACTTTTACACCAACAACTTTATTAGAGATCTTTGAAATTGTGTGACCCAAATATTTCAATTTCAGTGTCGTCACTCTGAAGGGCACACGACTAAAATAAATTTACAGCAAGATTAAAAGACATCAATTCACTTTTTTCTTTTTTTTGTAGAGTAACCTTTAACCCGGATATTTACCAACCGTCTTTAGTAGAACCTGGACCTCTGGAAGACCAGCTAAAGGGTCAGACATGTATACAAGCCCTAAGTTCTCAAAGAAGGTGTGGAGTAAGGTGGCATTGCCGACGAACTCCGAAGTGTATCATTTTAAAAGTTATGAAAGCATGAACTGACCTCCGAAACGATCAATGCATGTGTTTCCCAGCTCGTCAGTTATCCGGGGTATAGTTTTGTTTGCGGTTCTCTGGCGCAGCTGGTGTGACTAGCATTTTCCATGATTTCTCTCCACGTTCATAATGTTTGGTATGGAGATTGACTCATGATTTCTCTCCACGTTCATAATGTTTGGTATGGAGATTGACTCATGATTTCTCTCCACGTTCATAATGTTTGGTATGGAGATTGACTCATGATTTCTCTCCACGTTCATAATGTTTGGTATGGAGATTGACTCATGATTTCTCTCCACGTTCATAATGTTTGGTATGGAGATTGACTCATGATTTCTCTCCACGTTCATAATGTTTGGTATGGAGATTGACTCATGATTTCTCTCCACGTTCATAATGTTGGTATGGAGATTGACTCATTAGATTTTCAGCTCGTCGAGTTGAAAGAAGATTAAACTCTGAAGTGTCAAACTGTTGTTTTAATCTGCGGTTGAAGAGGGTGAATATGACATATCCAAATCCCAGATGTTATTTGTAAATTCCCCTAGACGTTGAATATTGCACTTCCTTAATTTTGCTCTGTACGACATAATTTGGCCTCTTAGACAAGCCTTTGATTCCCTTACTGTAGTAGGAGACATTCCAGGGGTTTGATTAAACTCGAGAAATAGTTCAATCTGAGATTATATAAAAGCAACAAGGGTTTCTTCTGATAGCAGTAGTGAGTTAGGACAACAAGGGTTTCTTCTGATAGCAGTAGTGAGTTGAGACAACAAGGGTTTCTTCTGATAGCAGTAGTGAGTTGAAACAACAAGGGTTTCTTCTGATAGCAGTAGTGAGTAGTGAGTTGAGACAACAAGGGTTTCTTCTGATAGCAGTAGTGAGTTAGGACAACAAGGGTTTCTTCTGATAGCAGTAGTGAGTTAGGACAACAAGGGTTTCTTCTGATAGCAGTAGTGAGTTGAAACAACAAGGGTTTCTTCTGATAGCAGTAGTGAGTTAGGACAACAAGGGTTTCTTCTGATAGCAGTAGTGAGTTAGGACAACAAGGGTTTCTTCTGATAGCAGTAGTGAGTTGAGACAACAAGGGTTTCTTCTGATAGCAGTAGTGAGTTGAGACAACAAGGGTTTCTTCTGATAGCAGTAGTGAGTTAGGACAACAAGGGTTTCTTCTGATAGCAGTAGTGAGTTAGGACAACAAGGGTTTCTTCTGATAGCAGTAGTGAGTTAGGACAACAAGGGTTTCTTCTGATAGCAGTAGTGAGTTGAGACAACAAGGGTTTCTTCTGATAGCAGTAGTGAGTTAGGACAACAAGGGTTTCTTCTGATAGCAGTAGTGAGTTAGGACAACAAGGGTTTCTTCTGATAGCAGTAGTGAGTTGAAACAACAAGGGTTTATTTTGATAGCAGTAGTGAGTTAAAACAACAAGGGTTTCTTCTGATAGCAGTAGTGAGTTAGGACAACAAGGGTTTCTTCTGATAGCAATAGTGAGTTAGGACAACAAGGGTTTCTTCTGATAGCAGTAGTGAGTTGAAACAACAAGGGTTTCTTCTGATAGCAGTAGTGAGTTAGGACAACAAGGGTTTCTTCTGATAGCAGTAGTGAGTTAGGACAACAAGGGTTTCTTCTGATAGCAGTAGTGAGTTGAGACAACAAGGGTTTCTTCTGATAGCAGTAGTGAGTTAGGACAACAAGGGTTTCTTCTGATAGCAGTAGTGAGTTAGGACAACAAGGGTTTCTTCTGATAGCAGTAGTGAGTTGAAACAACAAGGGTTTCTTCTGATAGCAGTAGTGAGTTGAGACAACAAGGGTTTCTTCTGATAGCAGTAGTGAGTTGAGACAACAAGGGTTTCTTCTGATAGCAGTAGTGAGTTGAAACAACAAGGGTTTCTTCTGATAGCAGTAGTGAGTTGAGACAACAAGGGTTTCTTCTGATAGCAGTAGTGAGTTAGGACAACAAGGGTTTCTTCTGATAGCAGTAGTGAGTTGAGACAACAAGGGTTTCTTCTGATAGCAATAGTGAGTTAGGACAACAAGGGTTTCATCTGATAGCAGTAGAGAGTTAGGACAACAAGGGTTTCTTCTGATAGCAGTAGAGAGTTAGGACAACAAGGGATTCTTCTGATAGCAGTAGAGAGTTAGGACAACAAGGGTTTCTTCTGATAGCAGTAGAGAGTTAGGACAACAAGGGTTTCTTCTGATAGCAGTAGTGAGTTGAGACAACAAGGGTTTCTTCTGATAGCAGTAGTGAGTTAGGACAACAAGGGTTTCTTCTGATAGCAGTAGTGAGTTGAGACAACAAGGGTTTCTTCTGATAGCAGTAGTGAGTTGAGACAACAAGGGTTTCTTCTGATAACAGTAGTGAGTTGAGACAACAAGGGTTTCTTCTGATAGTAGTAGTGAGTTGAGACAACAAGGGTTTCTTCTGATAGCAGTAGTGAGTTGAGACAACAAGGGTTTCTTCTGATAGCAGTAGTGAGTTGAAACAACAAGGGTTTCTTCTGATAGCAGTAGTGAGTTGAGACAACAAGGGTTTCTTCAGATAGCAGTAGTGAGTTAACCCTTGTGTGGTGTTCGGGTCTGTGGGCCCCATTTTCAATGTTTACTAGATGAAAAATGATACAAGGAATTATTTTTCAACCGGAGACTCAATGGCCTTGGCTCATTTTCTGTGAAGAACATGTAAAATATCACATTTTCATTGAATGCACACTGTGCAGCCCCCCCCCCCCCTACACATTTATATTACACATATGGTGTCCGGGACCAGCCCATCAGCAACCAGCCCCAGGACCAGCCCATCAGCAACCAGCCCCAGGACCAGCCCATCAGCAATCAGCCCCAGGACTAGCCCATCAGCAATCAGCCCCAGGACCAGCCCATCAGCAATCAGCCCCAGGACCAGCCCATCAGCAATCAGTCCCAGGACCAGCCCATCAGCAACCAGCCCACCAGCAGCCAGCCCCAGGACCAGCCCGTCAGCAACCAGCCCATCAGCAGCCAGCCCCAGGACCAGCCCTTCAGCAACCAGCCCCAGGACCAGGACCAGCCCATCAGCAACCAGCCCGTCAACAATCAGCCCCAGGACCAGCCAATCAGAAACCAGCCCCAGGACCAGGACCAGCCCCAGGACCAGCCCGTCAGCAGCCAGCCCCAGGACCAGCCCGTCAGCAACCAGATCCAGGACCAGCCCTAGGACCAGGACCAGCCCGTCAGCAACCAGCCCCAGGACCAGCCCATCTGCAACCAGCCCCAGGACCAGCCCATCAGCAACCAGCCCCAGGACCAGCCCCAGGACCAGCCCTTCAGCAACCAGCCCCAGGACCAGCACGTTAGCAACCAGCCCATCAGCAACCAGCCCCAGGACCAGCCCGTCAACAACCAGCCCCAGGACCAGCCCATCAGCAACCAGCCCGTCAGCAATCAGCCCCAGGACCAGCCCATCAGCAATCAGCCCCAGGACCAGCCCATCAGCTGCCAGCCCCAGGACCAGCCAATCAGCAACCAGCCCCAGGACCAGCCCGTCAGCAACCAGCCCCAGGACCAGCCCGTCAGCAACCAGCCCCAGGACCAGCCCATCAGCAACCAGTCCCAGGACCAGCCCATCAGCAACCAGCCCATCAGCAACCAGGACCAGCCCATCAGCAACCAGCCCCAGCCCATCAGCAATCAGCCCCAGGACCAGCCCGTCAGCAATCACCCCCAGGACCAGCCCGTCAGCAATCAGGTCAGTGTAGAAAGACAAGCTAGCGGCACTCAGGTCAGTGTGGGACTAGTGGGTGGACCTCCTTCCCCTGTTTTACAACCCTGGGCCCAACGTTACTGTTGATGAGCAGCTTATGCCATATAGGGGCTGCTGCCCATTCAGACAGTATATACTGTCTAAACCAGCAAAATATGGAATGAAGATCTGGGCTGCCTGTGATGCTGCTACATCATATGCGTGGAACTTCAAGTGTATATGGGGAAGCCAGATGGAGGAGCCCCTAAGAAGAACCAAGGGATGTGGGTTGTCCTGGACGTGACACAGCGACTCCGTTGCCACAACATCACATTCGATAACTTTTTTACTTCGCACAAGCTGGGACAGGAGCTTCTCAAGAGGAAGCTGATGATGCAAAGCACCACACACCATCACACCTCCTCCTCCATGCTTCACTGTGGGAACCACACTTGCGGAGATCATCCGTTCACAAATCAAATCAAATTTTTGATCCGTTCACCTACTCTGCATCCCACAAAGACAAAAAATCGTATATTTTGACTCATCAGACCAAAGGACAGATTTCCACCGGTCTAATGTCCATTGCTCGTGTTTCTTGGCCCAAACAAGTCTCTTCTTCTTATTGGTAACCTTTAGTAGTGGTTTCTTTGCAGCAATTTGACCATGAAGACCTGATTCACACAGTCTCCTCTGAACAGCTGATGTTGAGATGTGTCTGTTACTTGAACCCTGTGAAGCATTTATTTGGGTTGCAATTTCTGGGGCTGGTAACTCTAATGAACTGATCCTCTGCAGCAGAGGTAACTCTGGGTCTTCCTTTCCTGTGGCGGTTCTCATGAGAGACAGTTTCATCACAGAGCTTGATGGTTTCTGCGACTGCACTTGAAAAAACTTTAGAAGTTCTTTACATTTTCCTGATTGACTAACCTTCAAGTCTTAAAGTAATGATGGACTGTCGTTTATCTTTGCTTATTTGAGCTGTTCTTGCCATAATATGGACTATTTGGTCTTTTACCAAATAGGGATATCTTCTGTATACCACCCATACCTTGTCACAACACAACTGATTGACTCAAACGCAGTAAAAAGGAAATAAATTCCACAAATTAACTTTCAACAAGGCACCCCTGTTAACTTAAAAGCATTCCAGGTGACTACCTCGTGAAGCTGGTTGAGAGAATGCCAAGAGTGTGCAAAGCTGTCATCAAGGCAAAGAGCGGCTACTTTGAAGATTCTCAAATAGAAAATATACTTTGTTTTTTTTGTTAAAAATAAATGTACTGTAGTTACATGATTCCATATGTGTTATTTCATAGTTTTGATTTCTTCACTATTATTCTACAATGTAGAAAAATAGTAAAAAATTAAGAAAAACCCTGGAATGAGTAGGTGTTCTAGAACCCTGGAATGAGTAGGTGTTCTAGAACCCTGGAATGAGTAGATGTTCTAGAACCCTGGAATGAGTAGATCGGTCCAAACTTTTCATTGGTACAGTATAAATAACGTCAAGGAAAATGTATAAAAACCTGTTTTTTTTCGGTTTATCATTATTGTGTGTAGATTGATGAAGATCTTTATTTATTTAATCCGTTTTAGAATAAGGCTGTAAGGGGTCTGAATACTTCCCGGAGGCTCTGCATCGAGGACGTTGGAAAAAGGCTTCTGCCGGCCGATCGTATTCTATTCTGGGTGCTTCTTTTCGAAGTCCCGGTTGGCTCATGGAGAATTGATGATAAAAAGATTTTTTGGGGGGGGCTGTTTTGTTAGACTTCAGTGAGTCATTTGACATTATCGATCATAGTCTGCTGATGGAAAAATGTATGTGTTATGTCTTTACACCCCCTGCTATAATTGTGGATAAAAAGTTACCTGTCTAACAGAACACAGAGGGTGTTCTTTAACAGTACTTGTATATGCGAGAGATTTTGACATGTTGAAAGCACCGAAAGCACAACTATCTGGCACACGGCACGGACACCCCACAAGACATGTCACCGGAGGTCTCTTAATTAACAGTCCCCAAGTCCAGAAGAAACTATGGGAGACACACAGTACTACCTACGGGTTCACTTCCATGTCCCTCGGTTCAATACAATATGTTTATTTAGACGATACCAGTGGATGTATATTTAGTGTCAGATGCCTGGGCCTTTAGCCACCCAATGAGACAGACAGACGGAAGAGTGTTCCTAGGCAACCTGAAAGCAGGAAGAAGAGAGTAATATGATCACCCGGGAACATTGTGTTATCTCCCTCTGTTTGCATATCATTCCCTTCATCTCTCCATCCCTCCTTCCCTTCAACTCTCCTTCCCTTCATCTCTCCTTCCCTTCATCCCTCCTTCCCTTCATCCCTTAATCTCTCCTTCCCTTCATCCCTCATCTCTCTATTCAATTCAATTCAATTCAAGGGCTTTATTGGCATGGGAAACATGTGTTAACATTGCCAAAGCAAGTGAGGTAGACAACATACAAAGTGAAAATATAAAGTGAAAAACAACAAAAATTAACAGTAAACATTACACATACAGAGGTTTCAAAACAGTAAAGACATTACAAATGTCATATTATATATATATATACAGTGTTTTAACAATGTACCTGAACAATGTACCTTCTCTATCTCTCCATCCCTCCTTCCCTTCATCCCTTCATCTCTCTATCCCTCCGTCCCTTCATCTCTCCTTCTCTCCATCCCTCCTTCCCTTCATCTCTCTATCCCTCCTTCCCTTCAACTCTCCTTCCCTTCATCCCTCCTTCCCTTCATCTCTCCATCCCTCCTTCCCTTCATCCCTCCTTCTCTCCATCTCTCCTTCCCTTCATCCCTTCATCTCTCCTTCCCTCCTTCCCTTCATCTCTCCTTCCCTTGATCCCTTCATCCGTTCATCTCTCCATCCCTCCATCTCTCCATCTCTCCATCCCTCCATCCCTCCTTCCCTCTTTCCCTCCATCTCTCCTTCCCTTCATCCGTTCATCTCTCCATCCCTCCTTCCCTCCATCTCTCCATCCCTCCTTCCCTCCATCTCTCCATCCCTCATTCCCTCCTTCCCTCCATCTCTCCTTCCCTTCATCCGTTCATCTCTCCATCCCTTCATCTCTCCTTCCCTCCATCTCTCCATCTCTCCATCATCCTAAACCTGTGGGATCATCAATAAAATAGACATGTTTTTTTGTACAAAATTTCAGTAAGGACTCAGGACCCACATTGGTAACATGAAGGCTAAACCACATATTCAGCATTGGTGTTTCCTTATATACAGGTAGTCTAGTCAGGAGAGGTGACATTGATAATCAACATTAGATTCAGGATGTCTTGGCAGGAGAGATGACATTGATAATCAACATTAGATTCAGGATGTCTTGGCAGGAGAGATGACATTGATAATCAACATTAGATTCAGGATGTCTTGGCAGGAGAGATGACATTGATAATCAACATTAGATTCAGGATGTCTTGGCAGGAGAGATGACATTGATAATCAACATTAGATTCAGGATGTCTTGGCAGGAGAGATGACATTGATAATCAACATTAGATTCAGGTTGTCTTGGCAGGAGAGATGACATTGATAATCAACATTAGATTCAGGATGTCTTGGCAGGAGAGATGACATTGATAATCAACATTAGATTCAGGATGTCTTGGCAGGAGAGATGACATTGATAATCAACATTAGATTCAGGATGTCTTGGCAGGAGAGATGACATTGATAATCAACATTAGATTCAGGATGTCTTGGCAGGAGAGATGACATTGATAATCAACATTAGATTCAGGTTGTCTTGGCAGGAGAGGTGACATTGATAATCAACATTAGATTCAGGATGTCTTGGCAGGAGAGATGACATTGATAATCAACATTAGATTCAGGTTGTCTTGGCAGGAGAGATGACATTGATAATCAACATTAGATTCAGGATGTCTTGGCAGGAGAGATGACATTGATAATCAACATTAGATTCAGGATGTCTTGGCAGGAGAGATGACATTGATAATCAACATTAGATTCAGGATGTCTTGGCAGGAGAGATGACATTGATAATCAACATTAGATTCAGGATGTCTTGGCAGGAGAGATGACATTGATAATCAACATTAGATTCAGGATGTCTTGGCAGGAGAGATGACATTGATAATCAACATTAGATTCAGGATGTCTTGGCAGGAGAGATGACATTGATAATCAACATTAGATTCAGGATGTCTTGGCAGGAGAGATGACATTGATAATCAACATTAGATTCAGGATGTCTTGGCAGGAGAGATGACATTGATAATCAACATTCGATTCAGGATGTCTAGGCAGGAGAGATGACATTGATAATCAACATTAGATTCAGGATGTCTTGGCAGGAGAGATGACATTGATAATCAACATTAGATTCAGGATGTCTTGGCAGGAGAGATGACATTGATAATCAACATTAGATTCAGGATGTCTTGGCAGGAGAAGTGACATTGATAAACTGCCCATTATGTCTTTGTTACCATCCATCTCAGGTCAAGATGCATCATGGGTAATATTTTAAATTGTGGGTCATTTAATTACGTATCCCCAGGCAGCTGGGACCATATAATGATGTCGTCATGTTGATGTCAACAAGAGCTTTAGCACCTGGGCCGCCCATAGGGGTGTGTGTGTGTGTGTGTGTGTGTGTGTGTGTGTGTGTGTGTGTGTGTGTGTGTGTGTGTGTGTTATGCATTTCATACAGATTTGATAGTCCTAAATAATACATTTGCAGTATGGGTGAAGACGATGATCTCAGTGACCCTGCAAACAGAAGATTATTGCATTGTAAACATTCTGTAGACTTTGGTAAATATTGTATTAAAATGCAATCCTTGGCAACTACAGACCTACCTGTCACTTCCCAAATGACATCCTGTTTGCTATAATGTGTACTACTTTTGACCAGAGCCGTAAGGGAGACTGGTCAATAGTGCTTTTTAAAGGGAATAGGGCACCATTTGGGACTTAAAGGAGATTCCTATTGCCCCTTCCTCTCATGGTGTATAAACAGTGTCATCTGTCTTTCCTGTGCTAATGGCCCTGCCTGGAGAGAGATTGGTCATTATCGGTCGGTAACATTGACCGGCTCCCGGAGACCGTCAGTTACGCGTGGAAGGTTTTTGGCTAATCATTGATAGATCTGCTGCTGCTAACCGGGGTCCCGGGGGAAGAGGAGGGGAAAGGTGCTGGAGTTGTCGCATCCAGTTGCGTTTATAGACTAGCTAGTAACCGGCTGTTTGCGCTTCAGAGGACACAACAAGTAGGGACAATATGCCTACTAAAGTAGCCTAGCTATTGGTTGTATGGATTATATAGGATATCGATTTGTATAATTAAGTCTATAATGGTTTCTATCACGGTAAATGACCTCACTCAACTTAACGCAGTCGGCGCGATGCAACTCCCTCGTTTCATGACGTTTGTTCTGGTCATTTCTTGTGAGTTGTACCGGGCAGTCGCGGGTCCGGGCGCTGGGTTGAAGACGTGGGAGAGGTTTAGTAAATTGGACTATCCCGGTGACAAAGCTTTCCTCTACGACACCTTTCCTGACAACTTCATGTGGGCGGTTGGAACAGCAGCTTACCAGGTGGAGGGTGCGTTTGAGAAAGACGGGAAGGGCCTGTCCATTTGGGACACTTTTACGCGCGGCGGGAACCGGATAGCTACCGGGGACGTTGGCAGCGACAGCTACCATAACACCCAAAGCGACGTCCGGGCGCTCAAACAGCTCGGGGTCAGTCACTACCGCTTCTCGCTCTCGTGGTCGCGGATATTTCCAAACGGCAGCCGCGGTAGCTACAACGAGATCGGTACCAACTACTACCGGACGCTAATACGGAAACTGAAGGAGATCAACGTGCAGCCGGTGATCACGCTATATCACTGGGACTTACCTGACAACCTGCAGAGAACGTTCGGCGGGTGGAGCGACCCAGCGCTCGTGGAGCTTTTCCGTGATTATGCAGATTTCTGTTTCCAAACATTCGGTGACGATGTGAAGTATTGGATCACGATAGACAACCCGTTCCTGGTGGCGTGGAACGGGTACGGTACTGGGAAGGTGGCTCCGGGAATCAAGAATGACCCGGACCTGCCGTTTAGAGTGGGACACAACCTCCTCAAGGTGAGAGAGTGAGAGCACTAAATCACAGGTCCCCTTCCAAAATAGCACACTATTCCCTATATAGTGCAATGCTTTTTTGACCAGGTACAAAATAGTGCACTATGAAGGGAATGTGGATGTCATTTAGGACATTTAGGACCGTTCAACTCTGCGTCAGAGTTTATTCACTGGAATGTCACTGTCGTCATTAGAGGACCACAATGTAAAAATACTGTAATTTGTTACAATTATTTTGTCTTGATATTCTGCATGATTTAAAATGCATTGTGTGCTTGAATTGTGTTCTAAATGGTCAAATACATTAAATAAAATAATGGAAAAGCAGAATAATCTCATTTGAAATATATATATATTCTTTACATTCAAAACAATTTATCTCCATCCCTCTGTCTCTGTCTCTGTCTCTCTGTCTCTGTCTCTGTCTCTCTCTGTCTCTGTCTCTGTCTCTCTGTCTCTGTCTCTGTCTCTGTCTCTGTCTCTCTCTCTGTCTCTGTCTCTCTCTCTGTCTCTGTCTCTGTCTCTGTCTCTCCCTCTGTCTCTGTCTCTGTCTCTTTCTCTGTCTCTGTCTCTGTCTCTGTCTCTGTCTCTGTCTCTCTGTCTCTGTCTCTGTCTCTGTCTCTCTCTGTCTCTGTCTCTGTCTCTGTCTCTCTCTCTGTCTCTCTCTCTCTCTCTGTCTCTGTCTCTGTCCCTCTGTCTCTGTCTCTCTCTCTGTCTCTCTCTCTGTCTCTCCCTCTGTCTCTGTCTCTGTCTCTGTCTCTCTCTCTGTCTCTGTCTCTGTCTCTGTCCCTCTGTCTCTGTCTCTCCCTCTGTCTCTCCCTCTGCCTCTGTCTCTGTCTCTGTCTCTGTCTCTTTCTCTGTCTCTGTCTCTGTCTCTGTCTCTTTCTCTGTCTCTGTCTCTGTCTCTGTCTCTTTCTCTGTCTCTGTCTCTTTCTCTGTCTCTGTCTCTGTCTCTGTCTCTGTCTCTGTCTCTGTCTCTTTCTCTGTCTCTGTCTCTGTCTCTGTCTCTGTCTCTTTCTCTCTCCTCTCCTCTCCTCTCCTCTCCTCTCCTCTCCTCTCCTCTCCCCTCCCCTCTCCTCTCCTCTCCTCTCCTCTCCTCTCCTCTCCTCTCCTCTCCTCTCCTCTCCCCTATCCTCTCCTCCTGTCCTGTCCTGTCCTGTCCTGTCCTCTCCTCTCCTCTCCTCTCCTCTCCTCCTGTCCTCTCCTCCTGTCCTCTCCTCCTCTCCTCTCCTCTCCTCTCCTCTCCTCTCCTCTCCTCTCCTCTCCTCTCCCCTCCCCTCCCCTCCCCTCCCCTCTCCTCTCCTCTCCTCTCCTCCCCTCCTCCCCCCAGGCTCATGCTGCAGCGTGGCACCTCTACGACCGCCACTACCGGCCCCAGCAGCAGGGGAAAGTTTCAATGGCGCTGGCCTCCCATTGGATCAAGCCCAGCAGGACACGGCGTGAGAGCCTGCAGGCGTGTCAGTGGTCCTTGGACTTTGTGTTGGGCTGGTTCGCCAGACCCCTCTTCATTGATGGAGATTACCCCCCTAGCATGAAGCACAACCTGTCCCACCGCCTGCCCTCATTCACACAGGCACGTAGCCCGGGGTTAGCCTAGACCCAGGGCAGCGGTTCTCAACCTGAGTACTAGTATAGAGACTAGCCCCACTCTACCTGCCCTCCTTCACACAGTCACGTAGAATAGAATAGGCCCTTCCCCTCCGTCCCAAATGGCACGCTATTCCCTCTAAAGTGCACTTCTTTTGATCAGGACCCTGTTCCCTTTAGAAAGTTATATTGTTATTCTATTTTGCAACAGATTGAAAGTTATTCTCCTCTCATCCCTTCTCCTCTCCACTCCTCTCCTCTCATCCCTTATCCTCCCCTCTCCTCATCTCTCATCCCTTCTCCTCCCCTCTCCTCTCATCCCTCCCCTTTCATCCCTCCCCTTTCATCCCTTCTCCTCCCCTCTCCTCTCCTCTCCTCTCATCCCTTCTCCTCCCCTCTCCACTCATCCCTTACCCTCCCCTCTCCTTCTCTCATCCCTTCTCCTCCCCTCTCCTCTCATCCCCTCTCTTCTCCTCTCATCTCTTTCCCTCTCCTCTCATCCCTTCTCCTCCCCTCTCCTCTCATCCCCTCTGATCCCCTCCCCTCTCATCCCCTCTGATCCCCTCTCCTCTCATCCCCTCCCCTCTCCTCAAATCTCATCTCCTCTCATTCCCTTTCCTCTCCTCTCATTCCCTCTCATCTCCTCTCCTCTCACCTCCTCTCCTCTCCTCCCCTTTCATCCCCTCTCCTCCCATCTCTTCCCATCTCCTCTCCTCTCATCCCTTCTCCTCCCATCTCCTCTCATCTCCTCCCCTCTCCTCTCATCTCCTCTCATTTCCTCTCCTTTCCTCTATCCAGGCAGAGAGGGATGAGGTGAGGGGGACCGCTGACTTCTTTGCTCTGTCCCATGGTCCTTCTCTGAGCTACCAGCTGATTGACGTCAGTCTCAAATTTGGCCAGATTGAAGTTCTGGACCTGAGGATGCTGCTATACTGGATCAGAGCAGAGTACGACAACCCACCCATCTACATAGTAGAGAGTGGCTGGTAGGTTACTGTTGTGCATCGCGTTGTGTCGTGTTATGGAAATATACCACAACTCAGACTGTGATATGGATGAGATGCAGCTATGTTATGATATGAACTGTAGTCTATGTTATGAACCGTAGTCTATGTTATGTTATGTTATGATATTAACTGTAGTCTATGTTATGTCATGTTATGATGTGAACATTAGTCTGTGTTATGTTATGATATGTTATGAACTGTAGTCTGTTATGTCATGTCATGATGTGAACATTAGTCTGTGTTATGTTATGATATGTTATGAACTGTAGTCTATGTTATGTCATGTTATATGTTATAAACTGTAGTCTATGTTATGTCATGTTGTATGTTATGAACTGTAGTCTATGTTATGTCATTTTATATGTTAGGAACTGTAGTCTATGTTATGTCATGTTATGTATTGTTATGAACTGTAATCTATGTTATGTCATGTTATATGTTATGAACTGTAGTCTATGTAATGTTATGAACTGTAGTCTATGTTATGCCATGTTATATGTTATGAACTGTAGTCTATGTTATGTCATGTTATGAACTGTAGTCTATGTTATGTCATGTTATATGTTATGAACTGTAGTCTATGTTATGTCATGTTATATGTTATGAACTGTAGTCTATGTTATGTCATGTTATGAATTGTAGTCTATGTTATGTTATGATATGAACTGTAGTCTATGTTATGTCATGTTATATGTTATGAACTGTAGTCTAGGTTATGTCATGTTATGAACTGTAGTCTATGTTATGTTATGAATTGTAGTCTATGTTATGTTATGATATGAACTGTAGTCTATGTTATGCCATGTTATATGTTATGAACTGTAGTCTATGTCATGTTATATGTTATGAACTGTAGTCTATGCCATGTTATGAACTGTACTAATAACTGTTACTACTACATAATAACACAGGGTTGTGCATTGTTATATGTTATGAACTGTAGTCTATGTTATGTCATGCTATATGTTATGAACTGTAGTCTATGTTATGTCATGTTAAATGTTATGAACTGTAGTCTATGTTATGTCATGTTATATGTTATGAACTGTAGTCTATGTTATGCATTGTTATATGTTATGAACTGCAGTCTATGTTATGTCATACTATATGTTATGAACTGTAGTCTATGTTATGTCATGTTATATGTTATGAACTGTAGTCTATGTTATGCATTGTTATATGTTATGAACTGCAGTCTTTGTCATGTTATATGTTATGAACTGTAGTCTATGTTATGTTATATGTTATGAACTGTAGTCTATGTCATGTTATGAACTGTAGTCTATGTTATGTCATGCTATATGTTATGAACTGTAGTCTATGTTATGTCATGTTGTATGTTATGAACTGTAGTCTATGTTATGTCATGTTATATGTTATGAACTGTAGTCTATGTTATGTCATGCTATATGTTATGAACTGTAGTCTATGTTATGTCATGTTATATGTTATGAACTGTAGTCTATGTTATGCATTGTTATATGTTATGAACTGCAGTCTATGTCATGTTATGAACTGTACTAATAACTGTTACTACTACATAATAACACAGGGTTGTCCAGGGAGATATCAGGACAGAGGACATAGAGCTCGCCAGCTTGTAATCCTATGTAACGGAAATTAGTTACCCCTGGTACGTTCAGCCGTTCATAAGGGGGAAATTATGGGGTTTTGGGATAAACACAAATACGGTCTGAGGTTAATACCAGTTTAGGATATTTTATTAGGTTTATTAGGTTTTGGTTCTATAAGGTAATATCAGACCCCTTGACTTTTTCCACATTTTGGTACGTTTCATCCATTCTAAAATGGATGAAAAATAAAACATTACAAATCCTCATCAATCTACATGCAATTCAACATAATGACAGAGTGAAAACAGGTTTTTAGATTATTATTTTTTTGCAAATGTAATTAAAATAAAAACAGAAATACCTTATTTTATGTAAGTAAAGACCCTTTGCTATGAGACTCAAAATTGAGCTCAGGTATCACGGCACAAGACGAGACCCAGATGCAGACACAGGAAACAGATGGTTGGAGTCTTACAATGTTTAATAATCCAAAATGGGGAAGGCAAGAGAATGGTCGTGGACAGGTAAAAAGGTCACAACCAGATCAGAGTCCAGGAGGTACCGAAGGGCAGGCAGATTCAAGGTCAGGGCAGGCAGATTCAAGGTCAGGGCAGGCAGATTCAAGGTCAGGGCAGGCAGATTCAAGGTCAGGGCAGACAGATACAAGGTCAGGGCAAACAGATCATAGAAAAGGAGTACGGGGGAAAACAAGCTGGTTGACTTGACTAAGCATACAAGAAGAACTGGCACACAGACAGGAAACACAGGGATAAATACACTGGCACAGAGAGACAGGAAACACAGGGATAAATACACTGGCACAGAGAGACAGGAAACACAGGGATAAATACACTGGCACACAGAGACAGGAAACACAGGGATAAATACACTGGCACAGAGAGACAGGAAACACAGGGCTAAATACACTGGCACAGAGAGACAGGAAACACAGGGATAAATACACTGGTACAGGGAGACAGGAAACACAGGGATAAATACACTGGCACAGAGAGACAGGAAACACAGGGATAAATACACTGGTACAGGGAGACAGGAAACACAGGGATAAATACACTGGGGAAAATCAGCGACACCTGGAGGGGGAGGAGACAATCACAGGAACAGGTGAAACAGATCAGGGCGTGACACTCATCCTGTTTCCATTGATCATCTTTTTTTTAAAACTTTTATTTTATTTTACCTTTATTTAACTTGGCAAGTCAGTTAGGCACAAACTATTATTTACAATGACAGCCTTACTGGGGAACAGTGGGTTAACTGGTCTAGGAACTGCCTTGTTCAGGGGAACAGTGGGTTAACTGGTCTAGGAACTGCCTTGTTCAGGGGAACAGTGGGTTAACTGGTCTAGGAACAGTGGGTTAACTGGTCTAGGAACAGTGGGTTAACTGGTCTAGGAACAGTGGGTTAACTGGTCTAGGAACAGTGGGTTGACTGGTCTAGGAACAGTGGGTTAACTGGTCTAGGAACAGTGGGTTCCCTGCCTTGTTCAGGGGAACAGTGGGTTCCCTGCCTTGTTCAGGGGCAGAACGACAGATTTGTACCTTGTCAGCTCTGGGATTCGATCTTGCAACCTTTCGGTTACTAGTCCAAAGCTCTAACCACTACCTGCCGCCGAAAGAGCTCAGGACCTCAGACTGGGGCGAAGGTTCACTTTCCAACAGGATAACGACCCTAAGCAAACAGCCAAGACAACACAGGAGTTGCTTCGGGACAATTCTCTGAATGACCTTGAGTGGCCCAGCCAGAGCCCGTACCAGAACCCGATCTAACATCTCTGGAGAGACCTGAAAATAGCTCTGCAGAGACTCCTGCGTCCAACCTGACAGAGCTTGAGAGGATCTGCAGAGAAGAATGTGAGAAACTCCCCAAATACAGGTGTGCCAAGCTTGTAGCTTCATACCCAAGAAGACTTGAGGCTGTAATCGCTGCCATCTGAATATTTATGTAAATGTGATATTTCAGATTTTTTTATATATATTTATCTGTATCTGCAAACATTTCTAAAAACCTGTTTTTGCTTTGTCATTATGGGGTATTGTGATGTCATTATGGGGTATTGTGATGTCATTATGTGGTATTGTGATGTCATTATGAGGTTTTGTGATGTCATTATTGGGTACTGTGATGTCATTATGGGGTTTTGTGATGTCATTATGTGGTATTGTGATGTCATTATGGGGTATTGTGATGTCATTATTGGGTACTGTGATGTCATTATAGGGTATTGTGTGTATATTGATGAGGGGAACATAAAAAAAAAATACATTTTAGAATAAGGCTTTAACCTAACAAAATATGGAAAAAGTCAAGGGGTCTGAATACTTTCTGAAAAAGTGACGTTAGCTGATGGATATTATAAGATATCCTTAGCCTGTGTTTACCACAAACCTTATTTTCAGCGTTTATCCAAAAACCCTCCAAAAACCCCATTCATTTCGCCATAGACTTTGGCCAACAAGCCACGGCAGAGTTAATGCCTACAGAAAGATGATTAGTCTCTTATGTTATGCTATGCTGTTATTACCCTGTTATTATACTGTTATTACCCAGTTATTACCCTGTTACTATGCTGTTATGAACTGTAGTCTGTTATAATCTGTAGTCTGTTTTGATACTGTAGTCTATGTTATAAACTGTAGTCTATGTTATAAACTGTAGTCTGTTATAAACTGTAGTCTGTTATAATCTGTAGTCTGTTATATTCTGTAGTGTGTAATGAACTGTAGTCTATGTTATGAACAGTAGTCTATGTTATGAACTGTAGTCTATGTTATGAACTGTAGTCTGTTTTGACCTGTAGTCTGTTTTGATACTGTCGTCTCTGTTATGAATTGTCGTCTGTTATAAACTGTAGTCTATGTTATAAACTGTAGTCTATGTTTTGACCTGTAGTCTATGTTATAAACTGTAGTCTATGTTATAAACTGTAGTCTGTTATAAACTGTAGTCTGTTATAATCTGTAGTCTGTTATATTCTGTAGTGTGTAATGAACTGTAGTCTATGTTATGAACAGTAGTCTATGTTATGAACTGTAGTCTATGTTATGAACTGTAGTCTGTTTTGACCTGTAGTCTGTTTTGATACTGTCGTCTCTGTTATGAATTGTCGTCTGTTATAAACTGTAGTCTATGTTATAAACTGTAGTCTATGTTTTGACCTGTAGTCTATGTTATAAACTGTAGTCTATGTTATAAACTGTAGTCTGTTATAAACTGTAGTCTATGTTATAAACTGTAGTCTATGTTATGAACAGTAGTCTATGTTATGAACAGTAGTCTATGTTATGAACGGTAGTCTATGTTATGAACGGTAGTCTATGTTATAAACTGTAGTCTGATATAAACTGTAGTCTATGTTATGAACAGTAGCCTATGTTATGAACAGTAGTCTGTTATAAACTGTAGCCTGTTATAAACTGTAGTCTATGTTATAAACTGTAGTCTATGTTATAAACTGTAGTCTATGTTATGAACTGTAGTCTGTTATAAACTGTAGTCTATGTTATAAACTGTAGTCTGTTTTGACCTGTAGTCTATATTATAAACTGTAGTCTATGTTATAAACGGTAGTCTATGTTATGAATTGTCATCTGTTATAAACTGTAGTCTATGTTTTGACCTGTAGTCTATGTTATGAACAGTAGTCTATGTTATGAACAGTAGTCTATGTTATAAACTGTAGTCTGTTATAAACTGTAGTCTATGTTATGTACAGTTTTCTATGTTATAAACTGTAGTCTATGTTATAAACTGTAGTCTATGTTATGAACTGTAGTCTATGTTATAAACTGTAGTCTGTTTTGACCTCTAGTCTGTTATGAACTGTAGTCTGTTATAAACTGTAGTCTGTGTTGAACTGTAAAAGCTGTAATTCCTACATATAAGGTTTGTCCAGGGAGACATCAAGACAGAGGACTCTAAGAACATGTATTACCTCAAGAGGTTCATTATGGAGACACTGAAATGTGAGTAGCATTGGCTAATAACGCACACACTGTACGGTTTCGATCATGAACTCTGCGTTCAGTCTTTATCGTGCACTACTTTAGACCAGGGTCCACTTCCCTCTCCTTCTCTGCCTCTCTATATCCACCCATCCCTGTCCTCTTCCCCCACCCCCTCTCTTTGAACCCAAACATTTAACCCCAAAATAACCCCCTTTCTAGATCAGTGGTTCTCATCTTATCTCCTCGGTGACCCCCAGACGTTTCACAATTTTGCCCTGAACTAGGTACCTGATCACCTAGTTAAGGGCTTGATTGAATACCTGACGAGGTTGAATCAGTCGTGCTAGCTCTGGGTCCGTACCCAGACGGCATCTCGGTGTTGAATCTTGATCATAGTGTTGAGAATAGAGACGTTTACTCCTACTCTGATGGTAAAAATTTTTTTTTTTTAAAAAGCTATGCAAGAAACCTCTTCAGTTATAAAAGTAGCACCTAAATGGACAGATATTTCGAAGACCTCACGAGCCGTCCGAAGCAGTTTAAGAGTTACCCGCAGCTGTCTTGATAGTAGAAAAATGCAGCGAGTCGGTGGTTCCTGCGCCGTAGACAGGCGATTGATTTAATATTTTAACATGATCAACCCATAAATCATCTAGACCGACATGCAACAGTACCTCTTGTAATTTTGACCCATCCCTGCTAGTGACGACCATATACACACACACTACCGGTCAAAAAGATTTCGAACATCTACTCATTCAATGGCTTTTCTTTATTTTATTTATACTATTTTCTACATTGTAGGATAATAGTGAAGACATCAAAACGATGTATATCTATATTCCCAGTCACGTGAAATCAATAGATTAGAGCCTAGTGAATGTATTTCAAATGTACCGATTCCCTTGTATGAATTGCAACTCGGTAAAATCTTTGAAAATTGTTGCATATTGCGTTTAATATTTTTTTGTTCAGTATAACTAGCGTCTCATTTCATACTGTTTATGCGACGATATTTTCTGAACTTGAACTTGTCGCCGTAGCGATCAAGTACGACGGGGTGAATGTGATTGGCTACACCCACTGGTCCCTGCTGGATGGGTTTGAATGGCACAGAGAGTATGATATACGCAGAGGCCTCTACTACGTCGACTTCGACACACACAACCTCAAGAGGAGACCCAAGACCTCCGCCAACTTCTACAAGTCTGTTTTGCTTTTCATTCATTTTTTTGGGGGGGGGGGATTGATTGGTTAGATGATACAATTAATAATGATGTTAATAGTGATGGTGATGGTGACGATGATGATGATGATGACGATGGTGATGATGACGATGGTGATGGCGATGATGGTGATGATGATGATGGTGATGATGATGGTGATGATGGTGATGATGATGATGGTAATGATGATGATGGTGATGATGATGGTGATGACGATGATGGTTACAGGAAGTTGATCCAGAAGAATGGTTTTCCCCAGCTGCCCGAGAACAGACCAGCTCAGGGAGTTTTCCCCTGTGACTTCGCCTGGGGGGTGTCCGCCAACTCTATACAGGTCTGTGTGTGTGTGTGTGTGTGTGTGTGTGTGTGTCTGTGTGTGTGTCTGTGTCTGTGTGCGTGTGCGTGTGTGTGTGTGGGGGGGGGGGTACGTTTGTTGTGGGGCCAGGGTAGAACATGCAAAAGTTAGGTTGGCCAAGCACCAGTCTAAAGTCCCAAGGTGGAATGAACATGGAGGATTATAATGACAGTACTGAGGGTTGGAGTATTATAATGAGGGTTAGAGTACTGTAATGAGGGTTAGACTATTATAATGAGGGTTAGAGTATTATAATGAGGTTTGGAGTATTATAATGAGGGTTAGATTATTATAATGAGGGTTGGAGTATTATAATGAGGGTTGGAGTAGTATAATGAGGGTTAGAGTATTATAATGAGGGTTGGAGTATTATAATGAGGGTTGGAGTATTATAATGAGGGTTGGAGTATTATAATGAGGGTTGGAGTATTATAATGAGGGGTTGGAGTATTATAATGAGGGTTGGAGTATTATAATGAGGGTTAGAGTATTATAATGAGGGTTGGAGTATTATAATGAGGGTTGGAGTATTATAATGAGGGTTGGGGTATTATAATGACAGTACTGAGGGTTGGGGTATTATAATGACAGTATTGGGTGTTGGGGTATTCTAATGAGGGTTGGAGTATTATAATGAGGGTTGGGGTATTATATTGAGGGTTGGGGTATTATATTGAGGGTTGGGGTATTATATTGAGGGTTGGGGTATTATAATGACAGTACTGAGGGTTGGGGTATTATAATGACAGTAATGAGGGTTGGGGTATTATAATGAGGGTTGGGGTATTTTAATGACAGTACTGAGGGTTGGGGTATTATAATGACAGTACTAAGGGTTGGGGTATTATAATGAGGGTTAGAGTATTATAATGAGTGTTGGGGTATTATATAATGACAGTACTGAGGGATGGGGTATTATAATGAGGGTCGGGTATTATAATGAGGGTTGGGGTATTATAATGAGGGTTGGGGTATTTTAATGAGGGTCGGGGTATTATAATGAGGGTCGGGGTATTATAATGAGGGTTGGGGTATTATAATGAGGGTTGGGGTATTTTAATGAGGGTTGGGGTATTATAATGAGGGTTGGGGTATTATAATGAGGGTTGGGGTATTTTAATGAGGGTTGGGTTATTATATAATGACAGTGCTGAGGGTTGGGGTATTATATAATGACAGTACTGAGGGATGGGGTATTATAATGAGGGTTGGGGTATTTTATAATGACAGTACTGAGGGTTGGGGTATTATAATGAGGGTCGGGGTATTATAATGAGGGTCAGGTATTATAATGAGGGTTGGGGTATTATAATGAGGGTTGGGGTATTTTAATGAGGGTCGGGGTATTATAATGAGGGTCGGGGTATTATAATGAGGGTTGGGGTATTATAATGAGGGTTGGGGTATTTTAATGAGGGTTGGGGTATTATAATGAGGGTTGGGGTATTATAATGAGGGTTGGGGTATTTTAATGAGGGTTGTGGTATTATAATGAGGGTTAGATTATTATAATGAGGGTTAGAGTATTATAATGAGGGTTGGAGTATTATAATGAGGGTTGGGGTATTATAATGACAGTACTGAGGGTTGGGATATTATAATGAGGGTTGGGGTATTTTAATGACAGTACTGAGGGTTGGGGTATTATAATGAGGGTTGGGGTATTTTATGACAGTACTGAGGGTTGGGGTATTATAATGACAGTACTAAGGGTTGGGGTATTATAATGAGGGTTAGAGTATTATAATGAGGGTTGGAGTATTATAATGAGGGTTGGAGTATTATAATGACAGTACTGAGGGTTGGGGTATTATAATGAGGGTTGGGGTATTTTAATGACAGTACTGAGGGTTGGGGTATTATAATGAGGGTTGGGGTATTTTATGACAGTACTGAGGGTTGGGGTATTATAATGACAGTACTAAGGGTTGGGGTATTATAATGAGGGTTAGAGTATTATAATGAGTGTTGGGGTATTATATAATGACAGTACTGAGGGATGGGGTATTATAATGAGGGTTGGGGTATTTTAATGAGGGTTGTGGTATTATAATGAGGGTTAGATTATTATAATGAGGGTTAGAGTATTATAATGAGGGTTGGAGTATTATAATGAGGGTTGGGGTATTATAATGACAGTACTGAGGGTTGGGATATTATAATGAGGGTTGGGGTATTTTAATGACAGTACTGAGGGTTGGGGTATTATAATGAGGGTTGGGGTATTTTATGACAGTACTGAGGGTTGGGGTATTATAATGACAGTACTAAGGGTTGGGGTATTATAATGAGGGTTAGAGTATTATAATGAGGGTTGGAGTATTATAATGAGGGTTGGAGTATTATAATGACAGTACTGAGGGTTGGGGTATTATAATGAGGGTTGGGGTATTTTAATGACAGTACTGAGGGTTGGGGTATTATAATGAGGGTTGGGGTATTTTATGACAGTACTGAGGGTTGGGGTATTATAATGACAGTACTAAGGGTTGGGGTATTATAATGAGGGTTAGAGTATTATAATGAGTGTTGGGGTATTATATAATGACAGTACTGAGGGATGGGGTATTATAATGAGGGTTGGGGTATTTTAATGAGGGTTGTGGTATTATAATGAGGGTTAGATTATTATAATGAGGGTTAGAGTATTATAATGAGGGTTGGAGTATTATAATGAGGGTTAGAGTATTATAATGAGGGTTGGGGTATTATAATGAGGGTTGGGGTATTATAATGACAGTATTGGGTGTTGGGGTATTCTAATGAGGGTTGGAGTATTATAATGAGGGTTGGGGTATTATATTGAGGGTTGGGGTATTATAATGACAGTACTGAGGGTTGGGGTATTATAATGACAGTAATGAGGGTTGGGGTATTATAATGAGGGTTGGGGTATTTTAATGACAGTACTGAGGGTTGGGGTATTATAATGAGGGTTAGAGTATTATAATGAGTGTTGGGGTATTATATAATGACAGTACTGAGGGATGGGGTATTATAACGACAGTACTGAGGGTTGGGGTATTATAATGACAGTACTGAGGGTTGGGGTATTATAATGACAGTACTAAGGGTTGGGGTATTATAGTGAGGGTTAGAGTATTATAATGAGTGTTGGGGTATTATATAATGACAGTACTGAGGGATGGGGTATTATAATTAGGGTTGGGGTATTTTAATGAGGGTTGGGTTATTATATAATGACAGTGCTGAGGGTTGGGGTATTATATAATGACAGTACTGAGGGATGGGGTATTATAATGAGGGTTGGGGTATTTTATAATGACAGTACTGAGGGTTGGGGTATTATAATGAGGGTCAGGGTATTATAATGAGGGTCGGGTATTATAATGAGGGTTGGGGTATTATAATGAGGGTTGGGGTATTTTAATGAGGGTCGGGGTATTATAATGAGGGTCGGGGTATTATAATGAGGGTTGGGGTATTATAATGAGGGTTGGGGTATTTTAATGAGGGTTGGGGTATTATAATGAGGTTTGGGGTATTATAATGAGGGTTGGGGTATTTTAATGAGGGTTGTGGTATTATAATGAGGGTTGGGGTATTATAATGAGGGTTGGGGTATTTTAATGAGGGTTGTGGTATTATAATGAGGGTTGGGGTATTATAATGAGGGTTGGGCTATTTTATAATGACAGTACTGAGGGTTGGGGTATTTTAATGAGGGTTGGGGTATTTTATAATGACAGTACTGAGGGTTGGGGTATTATAATGAGGGTTAGAGTATTATAATGAGGGTTGGGGTATTATAATGAGGGTTGGGGTATTATAATGAGGGTTGGGATATTATAATGAGGGTTGGGGTATTTTATAATGACAGTAATGAGGTTTGGGATATTTTATAATGACAGTACTGAGGGTTGGGTTATAATATAATGACAGTAATGAGGGTTGGGGTATTTTATAATGACAGTACTGAGGGTTGGGTTATAATATAATGACGGTACTCAGGGTTGGGGTATTATAATGACAGTACTGAGGGTTGGGGTATTATAATGAGGGTTGGGGTATTTTATAACGACGGTACTCAGGGTTGGGGTATTATAATGAGAGTTGGGGTATTATAATGAGGGTTGTGGTATTATAATGAGGGTTGGGGTATTATAATGAGGGTTGGGCTATTTTATAATGACAGTACTGAGGGTTGGGGTATTTTAATGAGGGTTGGGGTATTTTATAATGACAGTACTGAGGGTTGGGGTATTATAATGAGGGTTAGAGTATTATAATGAGGGTTGGGGTATTATAATGAGGGTTGGGGTATTATAATGAGGGTTGGGATATTATAATGAGGGTTGGGGTATTTTATAATGACAGTAATGAGGGTTGGGATATTTTATAATGACAGTACTGAGGGTTGGGTTATAATATAATGACAGTAATGAGGGTTGGGGTATTTTATAATGACAGTACTGAGGGTTGGGTTATAATATAATGACGGTACTCAGGGTTGGGGTATTATAATGACAGTACTGAGGGTTGGGGTATTATAATGAGGGTTGGGGTATTTTATAACGACGGTACTCAGGGTTGGGGTATTATAATGAGGGTTGGGGTATTATAATGAGGGTTTGGGTATTATAATGAGTTTTGGGGTATTATAATGAGGGTTGGGGTATTATAATGAGGGTTGGGGTATTATAATGACATTACTGAGGTTTGGGGTATTTTATAACAACGGTACTCAGGGTTGGGGTATTATAATGAGGGTTGGGGTATTTTATAATGACATTACTGAGGTTTGAGGTATTTTATAACAACGGTACTCAGGGTTGGGGTATTATAATGAGGGTTGGGGTATTTTATAATGACATTACTGAGGTTTGAGGTATTTTATAACAACGGTACTCAGGGTTGGGGTATTATAATGAGGGTTGGGGTATTTTATAACAACGGTACTCAGGGTTGGGGTATTATAATGAGGGTTGGGGTATTTTATAACAACGGTACTCAGGGTTGCATCAGTCTGTGGCGCCAGCACAGCAAACAGCAGCAGACTGCTCCAGTAAACCCGTAGCTACATATCAACCTCACTGAAACTGCCGCAAGTTCAAGTTCATCCTGGAGTTAATGTTTGCTCAAATATCTAGTTAAATATCTAGTTAAATATCTAGTTATAAAGGGACACATCGTTTTTTTAATGCTTTGGTCATCGCATCTTTTACACATTGAACTTTCTGTTTTAGAAAAAAAAAAACGTGTAACTGTAAAAAGTATGTTTCAAAGCCTCTCTGGGATTGTAGAGGCGTGACCGTTCGTTGCCTTGGATACAAGCCTCGGCTCAATGGTTATTATTAAACATGTATCAAACATTATGTTATATTATATTTAACACGGGTGATTTTCTACAAATTGGTCACGGTCATGAGGGGGATTTGAACCTACGACCCTGTGGTTATATTCCACTGCTGACCCCACTACCTACTAAGGCAGAAAGTAGATGTCATTTCTAACCCGGATCGGGACCTCCTGTGTGTAACGTTTTTTTCGCCAAACATTTTTACGAGCCTAAAATCATAGAATTACAAATATAAATCCATATTAAATCAATTGAAACCTCCGTGGGGTTTAGTTGTAAAAAAAAATTAAAAAAAATGTGTCATTTAACTTTTTACACTGTGTTACCTTTTATTGTGGCATAAACACAACCGGTCGTTTTCATCTGACTGTCAAATAAATCACTTCAAAGGTCTCCTTTCCTTCGTTCGTCCACTCGCAACATATTTCCAAACAAGCGAGTTGAAAATAGAAAGAAAGCGACATCTTTTAAAGTCTAAGGACATTTTTTGGCCATCGTCGATTGGTCAGAATTTATGCGTCCGATCATGTCGTCCAATCATCTCTGCCTTTGTTCTCGTTGAACCACATGGCATTTCGGAGCGTAGGCTCTACCACCTGTTTTCAAGTCCGTTCGCTCACATGTTTTTCATGCCTCTGACATGCGGTAATGATAAATAATGGTGATTAGCCGACAGTTTTCATGACATTTCAGTATTAATTATAGTGATTGGCTCATGTTTTACCGGTAGGAAGTACCCTGACTATACTGGACCGTACCACCTTACATTCGACCCTGGTATTTATTCTACCGAGACACCATACTGGACCGTACCACCTTACATTCAATCCTGGTATTTATTTTACTGAGACACCATACTGGACCGTACCACCTTACATTCAACCCTGGTATTTATTTTACAGAGACACCGTACTGGACCGTACCACCTTACATTCAACCCTGGTATTTATTTTACTGAGACACCATACTGGACCGTACCACCTTACATTCAACCCTGGTCAGCAGAAGAATACACATAGTTACTACTCTTAAAAATAAACAGGACGAGCCACATGGACACATAGCCTTTGCTCACTAAGAAAAACAACACACAACACACAATCACTACCCATTATTTGTTTGCCCCCATTGGCCTCCTCTTGCGTGCTGGTGTGTGTGACACAGAGTCACAGTTTATATTTGCTTACACAAGTGGTAGATGCCAGCTGGAAGTTACCATGGTGACAGGGTAACCTTTGCCCTTAAGAAAGAACAGATCAGGATGAACCTGACCAACCGCAGTGTGTGTGTGCCTCTGTGTGTTTTCTGTGTGTTTGTGTTTATGTGCGTGTTTGTGTTTGTGTGTTTATGTGTTTATGTGTGTGTGTGTTTGTGTTTGTGTGTGTGTGTTTATGTGTGTGTTTATATGTGTGTGTGTTTGTGTTTATGTGTGCTTGTGTTTGTGTGTTTATGTGTGTGTGTGTGTTTATATGTGTGTGTGTGTGTGTGTGTGTGTGTTTATATGTGTGTGTGTGTGTGTTTATATGTCTGTTTGTGTGTGTGTGTGTGTGTGTCCAGGTGGAGACCACCCCCACCCAGTTTGTAGATCCCAGTGTGTACGTATGGAACATCACAGGCAACGGGGAGCTGAGGAGGTTAGAGGGGTTCCAGGCCCCGCCGCTCCGCAGGGCACAGCACTGTGCCGACTACGCCACCATCCGCCAGCAGGTCGGAGATCTTCTCCACGTTTATGCACAAAACAAATTACAACGATATGGTGTGAAAGTAATCTCCACCCCCCCCCCCCCCCCCCCCACCCCCACCCCCCCTCAGGTGGAAGAGATTCGTCGTGTGGGAGTCAACCACTTCCACTTCTCTCTCAACTGGTCCTCCCTGGTGCCCAGCGGCAACGTGACTCAGCCCAACACTACCTTACTAGGGTACTGTAGTCTTCTCTAGTCTCCTCTAGTAGTCAGTCTCCTCTAGTCTCCTCTAGTAGTCAGTCTGTAGTCAGTCTCCTCTAGTACTTCTAGTATTACACTCGCATTAACATCTGCTAACCATGTGTATGTGACAAATAAAATTTGATTTGATTTGATAGTAGTCAGTCTGTAGTCAGTCTGTTGTCAGTCTCCTCTAGTAGTCAGTCTGTAGTCAGTCTCCTCTAGTAGTCAGTCTCCTCTAGTAGTCAGTGTCCTCTAGTCTCCTCTAGTAGTCAGTCTGTAGTCAGTCTCCTCTAGTAGTCAGTCTGTAGTCAGTCTCCTCTAGCAGTCAGTCTGTAGTCAGTCTCCTCTAGTAGTCATACTCCTCTAGTAGTCAGTGTCCTCTAGTCTCCTCTAGTAGTCAGTCTGTAGTCAGTCTCCTCTAGTCTCCTCTAGTAGTCAGTCTGTAGTCAGTCTCCTCTAGTCTCCTCTAGTAGTCAGTCTGTAGTCAGTCTGTAGTCAGTCTCCTCTAGTAGTCAGTCTGTAGTCAGCCTCCTCTAGTCTCCTACAGTAGTCAGTCTGTAGTCAGCCTCCTCTAGTAGTCAGCCTCCTCTAGTAGTCAGTCTCCTAGTAGTCAGTCTCCTAGTAGTCAGTCTCCTCTAGTAGTCAGTCTGTAGTCAGTCTCCTCTAGTAGTCAGTCTGTAGTCAGTGTCCTCTAGTCTCCTCTAGCAGTCAGTCTCCTCTAGTCTCCTCTTGTAGTCAGTCTCCTCTAGTCTCCTCTTGTAGTCAGTCTGTAGTCAGTCTCCGCTAGTCTCCTCTAGTAGTCAGTCTCCTCTATTCTCCTCTTGTAGTCAGTCTCCTCTAGTCTCCTCTTGTAGTCAGTCTGTAGTCAGTCTCCGCTAGTCTCTTATAGTAGTCAGTCTCCGCTAGTCTCCTCTAGTAGTCAGTCTCCTCTATTCTCCTCTAGTAGTCAGTCTCCTCTAGTAGTCAGTCTCCTCTAGTCAGTCTCCTCTAGTCAGTCTCCTCTAGTAGTCAGTCTCCTCTAGTAGTCAGTCTCCTCTATTCTCCTCTAGTGGTCAGTCTCCTCTAGTAGTCAGTCTCCTCTAGTAGTCAGTCTCCTCTAGTCTCTAGACCTCCATCCATTCTGTTTATTATTATAATTATTATAATATTACAGAACTGTACTGGGCAAAAACAAATATATATAAATGCAACAAAGTTACAGTTCAATAAAAGGAAATCAGTCATAAATAAATTCATTAGGTACTAATCGGTGGATTACATCACATGACTTGACAGGGGCGCAAATCAGACTTAGTTTTTTCCCTACAAAAGGGCTTCATTACAGACAGAAAAAACAACAACTCCACCGTTTCATCAGCTGTCCTGGTGGTTGGTCTCAGACCATCCCTCAGGTGAAGAGGCCGGATGTAGAGGTCCTGGTGGTTGGTCTCAGACCATCCCTCAGGGGAAGAGGAGGGATGTGGAGGTCCTGGTGGTTGGTCTCAGACCATCCCTCAGGTGAAGAGGCCGGATGTGGAGGTCCTGGTGGTTGGTCTCAGACCATCCCTCAGGTGAAGAGGCCGGATGTAGAGGTCCTGGTGGTTGGTCTCAGATGATCCCTCAGGTGAAGAGGCCGGATGTGGAGGTCCTGGTGGTTGGTCTCAGACCATCCCTCAGGTGAAGAGGCCGGATGTGGAGGTCCTGGTGGTTGGTCTCAGATGATCCCTCAGGGGAAGAGGCCGGATGTGGAGGTCCTGGTGGTTGGTCTCAGACCATCCCTCAGGGGGAGAGGTCGGATGTAGAGGTCCTGGTGGTTGGTCTCAGACCATCCCTCAGGTGAAGAGGCCGGATGTGGAGGTCCTGGTGGTTGGTCTCAGACCATCCCTCAGGTGAAGAGGCCGGATGTGGAGGTCCTGGTGGTTGGTCTCAGACCATCCCTCAGGTGAAGAGGCCGGATGTGGAGGTCCTGGTGGTTGGTCTCAGATGATCCCTCAGGGGAAGAGGCCGGATGTAGAGGTCCTGGTGGTTGGTCTCAGACCATCCCACAGGGGAAGAGGAGGGATGTAGAGGTCCTGGTGGTTGGTCTCAGATGATCACTCAGGGGAAGAGGCCGGATGTGGAGGTCCTGGTGGTTGGTCTCAGATGATCCCTCAGGGGAAGAGGCCGGATGTGGAGGTCCTGGTGGTTGGTCTCAGATTATCCCTCACGGGAAGAGGCCGGATGTGGAGGTCCTGGTGGTTGGTCTCAGATGATCCCTCAGGGGAAGAGGAGGGATGTAGAGGTCCTGGTGGTTGGTCTCAGATGATCCCTCAGGGGAAGAGGCCGGATGTGGAGGTCCTGGTGGTTGGTCTCAGATGATCCCTCAGGGGAAGAGGCCGGATGTGGAGGTCCTGGTGGTTGGTCTCAGACCATCCCACAGGTGAAGAGGCCGGATGTAGAGGTCCTGGTGGTTGGTCTCAGACCATCCCACAGGTGAAGAGTCCGGATGTGGAGGTCCTGGTGGTTGGTCTCAGATGATCCCACAGGTGAAGAGGCCGGATGTGGAGGTCCTGGTGGTTGGTCTCAGACCATCCCACAGGTGCAGAGGCCGGATGTGGAGGTCCTGGTGGTTGGTCTCAGATGATCCCTCAGGGGAAGAGGCCGGATGTGGAGGTCCTGGTGGGTCTCAGATGATCCCTCAGGGGAAGAGGCCAGATGTAGAGGTCCTGGTGGTTGGTCTCAGATGATCCCTCAGGGGAAGAGGCCGGATGTGGAGGTCCTGGTGGTTGGCCTCAGATGATCCCTCAGGGGGAGAGGCCGGATGTGGAGGTCCTGGTGGTTGGTCTCAGATGATCCCTCAGGGGAAGAGGCCGGATGTGGAGGTCCTGGTGGTTGGTCTCAGATGATCCCTCAGGGGAAGAGGCCGGATGTGGAGGTCCTGGTGGTTGGTCTCAGATGATCCCTCAGGTGAAGAGGCCGGATGTGGAGGTCCTGGTGGTTGGTCTCAGATTATCCCTCAGGGGAAGAGGCCGGATGTGGAGGTCCTGGTGGTTGGACTCAGATGATCCCTCAGGGGAAGAGGCCGGATGTAGAGGTCCTGGTGGTTGGTCTCAGATGATCCCTCAGGGGAAGAGGCCGGATGTGGAGGTCCTGGTGGTTGGTCTCAGATGATCCCACAGGTGAAGAGGCCGGATGTAGAGGTCCTGGTGGTTGGTCTCAGACCATCCCACAGGTGAAGAGGCCGGATGTGGAGGTCCTGGTGGTTGGTCTCAGATTATCCCTCACGGGAAGAGGCCGGATGTGGAGGTCCTGGTGGTTGGTCTCAGATGATCCCTCAGGTGAAGAGGCCGGATGTGGAGGTCCTGGTGGTTGGACTCAGATGATCCCTCAGGGGAAGAGGAGGGATGTAGAGGTCCTGGTGGTTGGTCTCAGATGATCCCTCAGGGGAAGAGGCCGGATGTGGAGGTCCTGGTGGTTGGTCTCAGATGATCCCTCAGGGGAAGAGGCCGGATGTGGAGGTCCTGGTGGTTGGTCTCAGACCATCGCTAAGGTGAAGAGGCCGGATGTGGAGGTCCTGGTGGTTGGTCTCAGACCATCCCACAGGTGAAGAGGCCGGATGTGGAGGTCCTGGTGGTTGGTCTCAGATGATCCCTCAGGGGGAGAGTCCGGATGTGGAGGTCCTGGTGGTTGGTCTCAGATGATCCCTCAGGGGGAGAGTCCGGATGTGGAGGTCCCAGTGGTTGGCCTCAGATGATCCCTCAGGTGAAGAGGCCCGGATGTAGAGGTCCTGGTGGTTGGACTCAGATGATCCCTCAGGGGAAGAGGCCAGATGTAGAGGTCCTGGTGGTTGGTCTCAGATGATCCCTTTGGGGAAGAGGCCGGATGTGGAGGTCCTGGTGGTTGGTCTCAGACCATCCCACAGGTGAAGAGGCCGGATGTAGAGGTCCTGGTGGTTGGACTCAGATGATCCCTCAGGGGAAGAGGCCGGATGTAGAGGTCCTGGTGGTTGGTCTCAGATGATCCCTCAGGGGAAGAGGCCGGATGTGGAGGTCCTGGTGGTTGGTCTCAGATGATCCCACAGGTGAAGAGGCCGGATGTAGAGGTCCTGGTGGTTGGTCTCAGACCATCCCACAGGTAAAGAGGCCGGATGTGGAGGTCCTGGTGGTAAGTCAGATGATCCCTCAGGTTAAGAGGCCGGATGTAGAGGTCCTGGTGGTTGGTCTCAGATGATCACTCAGGAGAAGAGGCCGGATGTAGAGGTCCTGGTGGTTGGTCTCAGACCATCCCACAGGTGAAGAGGCCGGATGTGGAGGTCCTGGTGGTTGGTCTCAGACCATCCCACAGGTGAAGAGGCCGGATGTGGAGGTCCTGGTGGTTGGTCTCAGACCATCCCACAGGTGAAGAGGCCGGATGTGGAGGTCCTGGTGGTTGGTCTCAGACCATCCCACAGGTGAAGAGGCCGGATGTAGAGGTCCTGGTGGTTGGTCTCAGACCATCCCACAGGTAAAGAGGCCGGATGTGGAGGTCCTGGTGGTTGGTCTCAGATGATCCCTCAGGAGAAGAGGCCGGATGTAGAGATCCTGGTGGTTGGTCTCAGACCATCCCTCAGGGTGAGAGGCCGGATGTGGAGGTCCTGGTGGTTGGTCTCAGACCATCCCTCAGAGGAAGAGGCCGGATGTGGAGGTCCTGGTGGTTGGTCTCAGATGATCCCTCAGGGGAAGAGGCCGGATGTAGAGGTCCTGGTGGTTGGCTCAGATTATCCCTCAGGGGAAGAGGCCGGATGTAGAGGTCCTGGTGGTTGGTCTCAGATGATCCCTCAGGGGAAGAGGCCGGATGTAGAGGTCCTGGTGGTTGGTCTCAGATGATCCCTCAGGGGAAGAGGCCGGATGTAGAGGTCCTGGTGGTTGGTCTCAGATGATCCCTCAGGGGAAGAGGCCGGATGTGGAGGTCCTGGTGGTTGGTCTCAGATGATCACTCAGGAGAAGAGGCCGGATGTGGAGGTCCTGGTGGTTGGTCTCAGACCATCCCACAGGTGAAGACGCCGGATGTGGAGGTCCTGGTGGTTGGTCTCAGATGATCACTCAGGAGAAGAGGCCGGATGTAGAGGTCCTGGTGGTTGGTCTCAGACCATCCCACAGGTGAAGAGTCCGGATGTGGAGGTCCTGGTGGTTGGTCTCAGACCATCCCACAGGTGAAGAGGCCGGATGTGGAGGTCCTGGTGGTTGGTCTCAGACCATCCCTCAGGGTGAGAGGCCGGATGTGGAGGTCCTGGTGGTTGGTCTCAGACCATCCCTCAGGGTGAGAGGCCGGATGTGGAGGTCCTGGTGGTTGGTCTCAGACCATCCCTCAGAGGAAGAGGCCGGATGTGGAGGTCCTGGTGGTTGGTCTCAGATGATCCCTCAGGGGAAGAGGCCGGATGTAGAGGTCCTGGTGGTTGGCTCAGATTATCCCTCAGGGGAAGAGGCCGGATGTAGAGGTCCTGGTGGTTGGTCTCAGATGATCCCTCAGGGGAAGAGGCCGGATGTGGAGGTCCTGGTGGTTGGTCTCAGATGATCCCTCAGGGGAAGAGGCCGGATGTAGAGGTCCTGGTGGTTGGTCTCAGATGATCCCTCAGGGGAAGAGGCCGGATGTAGAGGTCCTGGTGGTTGGTCTCAGATGATCCCTCAGGGGAAGAGGCCGGATGTAGAGGTCCTGGTGGTTGGTCTCAGACCATCCCACAGGTGAAGACGCCGGATGTGGAGGTCCTGGTGGTTGGTCTCAGATGATCACTCAGGAGAAGAGGCCGGATGTAGAGGTCCTGGTGGTTGGTCTCAGACCATCCCACAGGTGAAGAGTCCGGATGTGGAGGTCCTGGTGGTTGGTCTCAGACCATCGCTAAGGTGAAGAGGCCGGATGTGGAGGTCCTGGTGGTTGGTCTCAGACCATCCCTCAGGGTGAGAGGCCGGATGTGGAGGTCCTGGTGGTTGGTCTCAGACCATCCCTCAGGGTGAGAGGCCGGATGTGGAGGTCCTGGTGGTTGGTCTCAGACCATCCCTCAGGGTGAGAGGCCGGATGTGGAGGTCCTGGTGGTTGGTCTCAGACCATCCCTCAGAGGAAGAGGCCGGATGTGGAGGTCCTGGTGGTTGGTCTCAGATGATCCCTCAGGGGAAGAGGCCGGATGTAGAGGTCCTGGTGGTTGGCTCAGATTATCCCTCAGGGGAAGAGGCCGGATGTGGAGGTCCTGGTGGTTGGTCTCAGATGATCCCTCAGGTGAAGAGGCCGGATGTGGAGGTCCTGGTGGTTGGACTCAGATGATCCCTCAGGGGAAGAGGCCGGATGTAGAGGTCCTGGTGGTTGGTCTCAGATGATCCCTCAGGGGAAGAGGCCGGATGTGGAGGTCCTGGTGGTTGGTCTCAGATGATCCCTCAGGGGAAGAGGCCGGATGTGGAGGTCCTGGTGGTTGGTCTCAGATTATCCCTCATGGGAAGAGGCCGGATGTGGAGGTCCTGGTGGTTGGACTCAGATGATCCCTCAGGGGAAGAGGCCGGATGTAGAGGTCCTGGTGGTTGGTCTCAGATGATCCCTCAGGGGAAGAGGCCGGATGTGGAAGTCCTGGTGGTTGGTCTCAGATGATCCCACAGGTGAAGAGGCCGGATGTAGAGGTCCTGGTGGTTGGTCTCAGACCATCCCACAGGTGAAGAGGCCGGATGTGGAGGTCCTGGTGGTTGGTCAGATGATCCCTCAGGGGGAGAGTCCGGATGTGGAGGTCCTGGTGGTTGGTCTCAGACCATCGCTAAGGTGAAGAGGCCGGATGTGGAGGTCCTGGTGGTTGGTCTCAGACCATCCCACAGGTGAAGAGGCCGGATGTGGAGGTCCTGGTGGTTGGTCAGATGATCCCTCAGGGGGAGAGTCCGGATGTGGAGGTCCCAGTGGTTGGCCTCAGATGATCCCTCAGGTGAAGAGGCCGGATGTAGAGGTCCTGGTGGTTGGTCTCAGATGATCCCTCAGGGGAAGAGGCCGGATGTGGAGGTCCTGGTGGTTGGTCTCAGACCATCCCACAGGTGAAGAGGCCGGATGTGGAGGTCCTGGTGGTTGGTCTCAGATGATCCCTCAGGGGGAGAGTCCGGATGTGGAGGTCCCAGTGGTTGGCCTCAGATGATCCCTCAGGTGAAGAGGCCGGATGTAGAGGTCCTGGTGGTTGGACTCAGATGATCCCTCAGGGGAAGAGGCCGGATGTAGAGGTCCTGGTGGTTGGTCTCAGATGATCCCTCAGGGGAAGAGGCCGGATGTGGAGGTCCTGGTGGTTGGTCTCAGATGATCCCACAGGTGAAGAGGCCGGATGTAGAGGTCCTGGTGGTTGGTCTCAGACCATCCCACAGGTGAAGAGGCCGGATGTGGAGGTCCTGGTGGTTGGTCTCAGACCATCCCACAGGTGAAGAGGCCGGATGTGGAGGTCCTGGTGGTTGGTCTCAGATGATCCCTCAGGAGAAGAGGCCGGATGTAGAGGTCCTGGTGGTTGGTCTCAGACCATCCCACAGGTGAAGAGGCCGGATGTGGAGGTCCTGGTGGTTGGTCTCAGATGATCACTCAGGAGAAGAGGCCGGATGTAGAGGTCCTGGTGGTTGGTCTCAGACCATCCCACAGGTGAAGAGGCCGGATGTGGAGGTCCTGGTGGTTGGTCTCAGACCATCCCACAGGTAAAGAGGCCGGATGTGGAGGTCCTGGTGGTTGGTCTCAGATGATCCCTCAGGAGAAGAGGCCGGATGTAGATATCCTGGTGGTTGGTCTCAGACCATCCCTCAGGGTGAGAGGCCGGATGTGGAGGTCCTGGTGGTTGGTCTCAGATGATCCCTCAGGAGAAGAGGCCGGATGTGGAGGTCCTGGTGGTTGGGCTCAGATGATCCCTCAGGTGAAGAGGCCGGATGTGGAGGTCCTGGTGGTTGGTCTCAGATGATCCCACAGGGGAAGAGGCCGGATGTAGAGGTCCTGGTGGTTGGTCTCAGATGATCCCTCAGGGGAAGAGGCCGGATGTGGAGGTCCTGGTCTGATGTGGTTACACGTGGTCTGTGGTTGGGTGTACTGCCAAATTCCCTAAAGCAATGTTGGAAGCGGCTTATGGTAGTTGTCTGGCAACCACTCTGGTGGACATTCCTGCAGTCAGTCTGTGGTTGTGAGGCCGGTTGGAGGTATTGCCAAATTCTCTAAAACAGCTTTTAATAGAGAAATGAACATTACATTCTCTGCCAACAGCTCTGGTGGACATTCCTGCAGTCAGAATGCCAGTTGCACGCTCCCTTAAAACTTGAGACATCTGTGGCATTGTTTGGCAAAACTGCACATTTTAGAGTGGCCTTTTATTGTCCCCAGCACAAAGTGCACCTGTGTAATGATCATGCGGTTTAATCAGCTTCTTGATATGCCGGACCTGTCAGGTGGATGGATTATCTTGGCAAAGGAGACATGCTCACTAACAGGGACGTAAACAAATTTGTGCACAAAATATGACAGAAATAAGCTTATTGTGCATGCAGAACATTTCTGGGATCTTTTATTTCAGCTCATGAAACATGGGACCAACACTTTACATGTTGCATTTATATTTTTGTTCAGGGTAGGATATCTGATTCAACTTGTCAAGTAGTTATCAAACCTGTTAATAGATTAATCAGGTGTGCTAGTTCAGGGTGGCAAGTAAATTGTAAAATATATGTAGGTGCCTGAGGAGAGGTTTGAAAAAGGTCTGATTAATTATTAAACATAACTAAACTGGATTAATTACTGCCTGCTTGATCTCCATCATTCCAGGTACAAGTGCATGAGTAAAAACATGGAATGGAGTTCTGAGTGTATCGGTTAACAGTGTGTTGAGAACTCGGACTGGACTAATAGTAATGTTCACTATGTTCCAGGTACTACCGCTGCTTTACGAGCCAGCTGCACCAGGCTAACATCACGTCCATGGTCACCCTGTGGCACCACACACGCCAGCGCTCCAGCCTGCCAGCCCCGATGGAGGCAGCAGGAGGCTGGTTCAACAGGTTGGTACCACACGCCACACACACACGCCAGTGCTCCAGCCTCCCATCCCCGATGGAGGCAGCAGGAGGCTGGTTCAACAGGTTGGTACCACACGCCACACACACACACGCCAGCGCTCCAGCCTGCCAGCCCCGATGGAGGCAGCCGGAGGCTGGTTCAACAGGTTGGTACCACACGCCACACACACACACGCCAGCGCTCCAGCCTGCCAGCCCCGATGGAGGCAGCAGGAGGCTGGTTCAACAGGTTGGTACCACACGCCACACACACACACGCCAGCGCTCCAGCCTGCCAGCCCCGATGGAGGCAGCAGGAGGCTGGTTCAACAGGTTGGTACCACACGCCACACACACACGCCAGCGCTCCAGCCTCCCAGCCCCGATGGAGGCAGCAGGAGGCTGGTTCAACAGGTTGGTACCACACGCCACACACACACACGCCAGCGCTCCAGCCTGCCAGCCCCGATGGAGGCAGCAGGAGGCTGGTTCAACAGGTTGGTACCACACGCCACACACACACGCCAGCGCTCCAGCCTGCCAGCCCCGATGGAGGCAGCAGGAGGCTGGTTCAACAGGTTGGTACCACACGCCACACACACACGCCAGCACTCCAGCCTGCCAGCCCCGATGGAGGCAGCCGGAGGCTGGTTTAACAGGTTGGTACCACACGCCACACACACACGCCAGCGCTCCAGCCTGCCAGCCCCGATGGAGGCAGCAGGAGGCTGGTTCAACAGGTTGGTACCACACGCCACATACACACGCCAGCGCTCCAGCCTCCCAGCCCCGATGGAGGCAGCCGGAGTCTGGTTCAACAGGTTGGTACCATACGCCACACACAAACACGCCACACACACACGCCAGCGCTCCAGCCTGCAAGCCCCGATGGAGGCAGCCGGAGGCTGGATCAACAGGTTGGTACCACACGCCGCACACACACGCCAGCGCTCCAGCCTGCCAGCCCCGATGGAGGCAGCCGGAGGCTGGTTCAACAGGTTGGTACCACACGCCACACACACACGCCAGCGCTCCAGCCTGCCAGCCCCGATGGAGACAGCCGGAGGCTGGTTCAACAGGTTGGTACCACACGCCACACACACACGCCAGCGTTCCAGCCTCCCAGCCCCGATGGAGGCAGCAGGAGGCTGGTTCAACAGGTTGGTACCACACGCCACACACACACACGCCAGCGCTCCAGCCTCCCAGCCCCGATGGAGGCAGCCGGAGGCTGGATCAACAGGTTGGTACCACACGCCACACACACACGCCAGCGCTCCAGCCTGCCAGCCCCGATGGAGACAGCCGGAGGCTGGTTCAACAGGTTGGTACCACACGCCACACACACACGCCAGCGTTCCAGCCTCCCAGCCCCGATGGAGGCAGCCGGAGGCTGGTTCAACAGGTTGGTACCACACGCCACACACATGCCAGCGCTCCAGCCTCCCAGCCCCTCGTGGAGGTTGGTACTACCAGAACCAAATCTCGAGTGAGATGTTAAGCCTGTGGAGGAAACAAGGCGTAGCCTCTTTTGTAGCAGACAAGTCGTCATCGTGGTGATAACTAGCATGATCCAAACATTGGGTTCTATTCAATCAGATCCGCTTTAGTGGAGGTGGAACTGCATCAGAGCTGTCAAATCTACAAGTGGCTCTATATTTATATATTATAAATATATATATATTATATACATATATATACATTATAATATATACATTACATAATATATACATTATACATTGACTCCACGGAGTCACATTGAGAGAATTCCCTGTGTGTGTGTGTGTGTGTGTGTGTACCTTGACTCCACGGAGTCACATTGACAGAATAATTCCCTGTGTGTGTGTGTGTGTGTGTGTGTGTCTGTGTCTGTGTGTGTGTGTGTCTGTGTCTGTGTCTGTGTGTGTGTGTGTGTGTGTGTGTGTGTGTGTGTGGGGGTGTGTGTGTGTGTGTGTGTGTGTGTGTTTGTGTGTGTGTGTGTGTGTGTGTGTGTGTGTCTGTGTGTGTGTGTGTTTTTAGTTTGAACACTCTAATGTGAGATGTGATCTACACCTCGATCAGGCTGATAGAAATACTCATTATTTAGTTATTAACTTATTTTCTATTTGAGCGTCATTATTTCTATAATAGCCTACACTCTTAGAAAGATGCTATCTAGAACCTTAAAGGATTATTCGGCTGTCCCCATAGGAGAACCCTTTGAAGAACCCTTTTAGGTTCCAGGTAAAATCCTTTTTGGGTTCCCATGTAAAAACCCACATGGAACTCAAAAAGGGTTCTACCTGGAACCTAAAAGGGTTCTACCTGGAGCCCCCCAAAAAAGAGTTCACCTATGAGGACAACCGAAGAACCCTTTCGGAACCCCTTTGAAGAGTGTACACTTCCTCGTTCTGAACTTCTAACGCGACCTGGTGTTGCATTGTGACACTGATCAAGAGCAGCTGTTCAGCGATTTGACGGGCTCCAACGCAGTTACACCTCCGACCTCGGACACCGCCAAAACATAAGCAACGCGGGTTGTAACTTGGTATCCGAGTCGTTAGTTCTATAGCCACTTCAGCCCGGGGACAAGGGAGTAACCACGCGCATTCCATAGAAAACAGTTACCTGTTCTATATATTTCGATTCTCCTTAGGCTACTACACTTAGTTTAGTGATGATTGCGTCGGGTCCAACAGGTGCTGATCACGTAGCTAATGGATTCACCAATGGATGCCAGGAGAATGCTGCCTGCCCTAATGCATAGTGCCAACTGTAAAGTTTGGTGTAGGATAAATAATGGTCTGGGGCTGTTTTTCATGGTTCGGGCCCCTTAGTTCCAGTGAAGGGAAATCTTAACACTACAGCATACAATGACGTTATAGACCATTCTGTGCTTCCAACTTTGTGGCAATTTGGGGAAGGCCCTTTCCTGTTTCAGCATGACAATTCCCCCATGTACCCATCGAACACCTTTGGGATGAATTGGAACGACGACTGCGAGCCAGGCCTAATCGACCAACATCGGGTCCTGACCTCACGAATGCTCTTGTGGCTGAATGGAAGCAAGTCCCAGCAGCAATGTTCCAACATCTAGTGGAAAGCCTTCCCAGAAGAGTGACGATGTTCCAACATCTAGCGGAAAGCCTTCCCAGAAGAGTGGAGGCTGTTATGGCAGCAATGTTCCAACATCTAGTGGAAAGCCTTCCCAGAAGAGTGGATGGAGGCTGTTATAGCAGCAAAGAGGGGATCAACTCCATATTAATGCCCTTGAGTTTTGGAATGAGACGTTCGACGAGCAGGTGTCCACATACTGTCGGTCTTGTATTGTGTGTGTGTGTGTGTGTGTAACAGTACAAATTTAGACCGTCCCCTCGCCCATACCCGGGCGCGAACTAGGGACCTTCTGCACACATCAACAGTCACCCTCGAAGCATCGTTACCCATCGCGCCACAAAAGCCGCGGCTCTTGCAGAGCAAGGGGAACTACTACTTCAAGGTCTCAGAGCAAGTGACGTAACTGATTGAAACGCTATTTAGCGCCCACGCTAACTAAGCTAGCCGTTTCACATCCGTTACACTCACCCCCCTTTTGACCTTCCTCCTTTTTCCGCAGCATCCAGTAATCCGGGTCAACAGCATCAATGTAACAGTACAAATTTAGACCGTCCCCTCGCCCATACCCGGGCGCGAACTAGGGACCTTCTGCACACATCAACAGTCACCCTCGAAGCATCGTTACCCATCGCGCCACAAAAGCCGCGGCCCTTGCAGAGCAAGGGGAACTACTACTTCAAGGTCTCAGAGCAAGTGACGTCACTGATTGAAACGCTATTTAGCGCCCACGCTAACTAAGCTAGCCGTTTCACATCCGTTACATGTGTGTGTGTGTGTGTGTGTGTGTGTGTGTGTGTGTGTGTGTGTGTATTTCGTACAAACCAAAATCATATGAAGCTCCAATACATCCAGAATAAATAAAGTGGACCTTAACAAAATGCTTTAAGATTTTAAACATGAATCAAAAGAGTCTGAAATGAAAAGCATGATTCAAAAGCAAAGCAAAACGGCCTTGTATTCGTTAACAGGTCAAATGAAATGGAACAAACTCCCCCTTCGAACAAAAACACAGCCCAGAGATATCACAGAGATATCAACGCCACCACTCTTACTATATAACACGTAGGTCTCGTCACAGAGATATCAAAGCCACCACTCCTACTATATAACACGTAGGTCAAATCACAGAGATATCAACGCCACCACTCCTACTATATAACACGTAGGTCTCGTCACAGGAATATCATCACTCCTACTATATAACACGTAGGTCACATCACAGGGATATCATCACTCCTACTATATAACACGTAGGTCACATCACAGGGATATCATCACTCCTACTATATAACACGTAGGTCACATCACAGGGATATCATCACTCCTACTATATAACACGTAGGTCACATCACAGGGATATCAACGCCACCACTCCTACTATATAACACGTAGGTCACATCACAGGGATATCATCACTCCTACTATATAACACGTAGGTCTCGTCACAGGAATATCATCACTCCTACTATATAACACGTAGGTCACATCACAGGGATATCATCACTCCTACTATATAACACGTAGGTCACATCACAGGGATATCATCACTCCTACTATATAACACGTAGGTCTCGTCACAGGGATATCATCACTCCTACTATATAACACGTAGGTCTCGTCACAGGAATATCATCACTCCTACTATATAACACGTAGGTCACATCACAGGGATATCATCACTCCTACTATATAACACGTAGGTCACATCACAGGGATATCATCACTCTTACTATATAACACGTAGGTCACATCACAGGGATATCATCACTCCTACTATATAACACGTAGGTCACATCACAGAGATATCAAAGCCACCACTCCTACTATATAACACGTAGGTCACATCACAGGGATATCATCACTCCTACTATATAACACGTAGGTCACATCACAGGGATATCATCACTCCTACTATATAACACGTAGGTCACATCACAGGGATATCATCACTCCTACTATATAACACGTAGGTCACATCACAGGGATATCATCACTCCTACTATATAACACGTAGGTCACATCACAGGGATATCATCACTCCTACTATATAACACGTAGGTCACATCACAGAGATATCAAAGCCACCACTCCTACTATATAACACGTAGGTCACATCACAGGGATATCATCACTCCTACTATATAACACGTAGGTCACATCACAGGGATATCATCACTCCTACTATATAACACGTAGGTCACATCACAGGGATATCATCACTCCTACTATATAACACGTAGGTCACATCACAGGGATATCATCACTCCTACTATATAACACGTAGGTCACATCACAGGGATATCAACGCCACCACTCCTACTATATAACACGTAGGTCACATCACAGAGATATCATCACTCCTACTATATAACACGTAGGTCACATCACAGAGATATCATCACTCCTACTATATAACACGTAGGTCACATCACAGGGATATCAACGCCACCACTCCTACTATATAACACGTAGGTCACATCACAGGGATATCAACGCCACCACTCCTACTATATAACATGTAGGTCACATCACAAGGATATCAACGCCACCACTCCTACTATATAACACGTAGGTCACATCACAGGGATATCATCACTCCTACTATATAACACGTAGGTCACATCACAGGGATATCATCACTCCTACTATATAACACGTAGGTCACATCACAGGGATATCATCACTCCTACTATATAACACGTAGGTCACATCACAGGGATATCATCACTCCTACTATATAACACGTAGGTCACATCACAGGGATATCATCACTCCTACTATATAACACGTAGGTCACATCACAGGGATATCATCACTCCTACTATATAACACGTAGGTCACATCACAGAGATATCATCACTCCTACTATATAACACGTAGGTCACATCACAGGGATATCATCACTCCTACTATATAACACGTAGGTCACATCACAGGGATATCAACGCCACCACTCCTACTATATAACACGTAGGTCACATCACAGAGATATCATCACTCCTACTATATAACACGTAGGTCACATCACAGAGATATCATCACTCCTACTATATAACACGTAGGTCACATCACAGGGATATCAACGCCACCACTCCTACTATATAACACGTAGGTCACATGACAGGGATATCAACGCCACCACTCCTACTATATAACATGTAGGTCACATCACAAGGATATCAACGCCACCACTCCTACTATATAACACGTAGGTCACATCACAGGGATATCATAACTCCTACTATATAACACGTAGGTCACATCACAGGGATATCATCACTCCTACTATATAACACGTAGGTCACATCACAGGGATATCATCACTCCTACTATATAACACGTAGGTCACATCACAGGGATATCATCACTCCTACTATATAACACGTAGGTCACATCACAGGGATATCATCACTCCTACTATATAACACGTAGGTCACATCACAGGGATATCATCACTCCTACTATATAACACGTAGGTCACATCACAGAGATATCATCACTCCTACTATATAACACGTAGGTCACATCACAGGGATATCATCACTCCTACTATATAACACGTAGGTCACATCACAGGGATATCAACGCCACCACTCCTACTATATAACACGTAGGTCACATCACAGAGATATCATCACTCCTACTATATAACACGTAGGTCACATCACAGAGATATCATCACTCCTACTATATAACACGTAGGTCACATCACAGGGATATCAACGCCACCACTCCTACTATATAACACGTAGGTCACATCACAGGGATATCAACGCCACCACTCCTACTATATAACACGTAGGTCACATCACAGGGATATCAACGCCACCACTCCTACTATATAACACGTAGGTCACATCACAGGGATATCATCACTCCTACTATATAACACGTAGGTCACATCACAGGGATATCATCACTCCTACTATATAACACGTAGGTCACATCACAGGGATATCATCACTCCTACTATATAACACGTAGGTCACATCACAGAGATATCATCACTCCTACTATATAACACGTAGGTCACATCACAGAGATATCATCACTCCTACTATATACCACGTAGGTCACGTCACAGGGATATCATCACTCCTACTATATAACACGTAGGTCACATCACAGGGATATCAACGCCACCACTCCTACTATATAACACGTAGGTCACATCACAGAGATATCATCACTCCTACTATATAACACGTAGGTCACATCACAGAGATATCATCACTCCTACTATATAACACGTAGGTCACATCACAGGGATATCAACGCCACCACTCCTACTATATAACACGTAGGTCACATCACAGGGATATCAACGCCACCACTCCTACTATATAACACGTAGGTCACATCACAGGGATATCAACGCCACCACTCCTACTATATAACACGTAGGTCACATCACAGGGATATCATCACTCCTACTATATAACACGTAGGTCACATCACAGGGATATCATCACTCCTACTATATAACTCGTAGGTCACATCACAGGGATATCATCACTCCTACTATATAACACGTAGGTCACATCACAGAGATATCATCACTCCTACTATATAACACGTAGGTCACATCACAGAGATATCATCACTCCTACTATATACCACGTAGGTCACATCACAGGGATATCATCACTCCTACTATATAACACGTAGGTCACATCACAGAGATATCATCACTCCTACTATATACCACGTAGGTCACGCCACAGGGATATCATCACTCCTACTATATAACACGTAGGTCTCGTCACAGAGATATCATCACTCCTACTATATAACACGTAGGTCACGTCACAGGGATATCATCACTCCTACTATATACCACGTAGGTCACATCACAGGGATATCATCACTCCTACTATATACCACGTAGGTCACATCACAGGGATATCATCACTCCTACTATATAACACGTAGGTCACATCACAGGGATATCATCACTCCTACTATATAACACGTAGGTCACATCACAGGGATATCATCACTCCTACTATATAACACGTAGGTCACATCACAGAGATATCATCACTCCTACTATATAACACGTAGGTCACGCCACAGGGATATCAACGCCACCACTCCTACTATATACCACGTAGGTCACGCCACAGGGATATCAACGCCACCACTCCTACTATATAACACGTAGGTCACGTCACAGAGATATCACCACTCCTACTATATAACACGTAGGTCACGCCACAGGGATATCAACGCCACCACTCCTACTATATACCACGTAGGTCACGCCACAGGGATATCAACGCCACCACTCCTACTATATAACACGTAGGTCACGTCACAGAGATATCATCACTCCTACTATATAACACGTAGGTCACATCACAGGGATATCAACGCCACCACTCCTACTATATAACACGTAGGTCACATCACAGGGATATCATCACTCCTACTATATAACACGTAGGTCACATCACAGAGATATCATCACTCCTACTATATACCACGTAGGTCACATCACAGAGATATCATCACTCCTACTATATAACACGTAGGTCACGTCACAGAGATATCATCACTCCTACTATATAACACGTAGGTCACATCACAGAGATATCATCACTCCTACTATATAACACGTAGGTCACGCCACAGGGATATCAACGCCACCACTCCTACTATATAACACGTAGGTCACGCCACAGGGATATCAACGCCACCACTCCTACTATATAACACGTAGGTCACGCCACAGGGATATCAACGCCACCACTCCTACTATATAACACGTAGGTCACGTCACAGAGATATCATCACTCCTACTATATACCACGTAGGTCACATCACAGAGATATCATCACTCCTACTATATAACACGTAGGTCTCGTCACAGAGATATCATCACTCCTACTATATAACACGTAGGTCACATCACAGAGATATCATCACTCCTACTATATAACACGTAGGTCACATCACAGAGATATCATCACTCCTACTATATAACACGTAGGTCACATCACAGAGATATCACCACTCCTACTATACAACACGTAGGTCACATCACAGAGATATCAACACTCCTACTATATAACACGTAGGTCACGTCACAGAGATATCATCACTCCTACTATATAACACGTAGGTCACATCACAGGGATATCATCACTCCTACTATATAACACGTAGGTCACATCACAGAGATATCATCACTCCTACTATATAACACGTAGGTCACATCACAGAGATATCACCACTCCTACTATACAACACGTAGGTCACGTCACAGAGATATCAACACTCCTACTATATAACACGTAGGTCACGTCACAGGGATATCATCACTCCTACTATATAACACGTAGGTCACATCACAGAGATATCATCACTCCTACTATATAACACGTAGGTCACATCACAGGGATATCAACGCCACCACTCCTACTATATAACACGTAGGTCACATCACAGGGATATCATCACTCCTACTATATAACACGTAGGTCACATCACAGAGATATCATCACTCCTACTATATAACACGTAGGTCACATCACAGGGATATCATCACTCCTACTATACAACACGTAGGTCACGTCACAGAGATATCAACACTCCTACTATATAACACGTAGGTCACGTCACAGGGATATCACCACTCCTACTATATAACACGTAGGTCACGTCACAGGGATATCATCACTCCTACTATATACCACGTAGGTCACATCACAGAGATATCATCACTCCTACTATAAAACACGTAGGTCTCGTCACAGAGATATCACCACTCCTACTATATAACACGTAGGTCACATCACAGGGATATCAACACTCCTACTATATAACACGTAGGTCACGTCACAGGGATATCAACACTCCTACTATATAACACGTAGGTCACATCACAGAGATATCATCACTCCTACTATATACCACGTAGGTCACATCACAGAGATATCATCACTCCTACTATAAAACACGTAGGTCTCGTCACAGGGATATCAACACTCCTACTATATAACACGTAGGTCACGTCACAGGGATATCACCACTCCTACTATATAACACGTAGGTCACGTCACAGGGATATCAACACTCCTACTATATAACACGTAGGTCACATCACAGGGATATCATCACTCCTACTATATAACACGTAGGTCACGTCACAGAGATATCAACACTCCTACTATATAACACGTAGGTCACGTCACAGGGATATCATCACTCCTACTATATAACACGTAGGTCACATCACAGAGATATCATCACTCCTACTATATAACACGTAGGTCACATCACAGGGATATCAACGCCACCACTCCTACTATATAACACGTAGGTCACATCACAGAGATATCATCACTCCTACTATATAACACGTAGGTCACGTCACAGGGATATCAACATGTCCTACAACACACCTTCTTAATAACAATATTTTCTTAATTAAGGATTTTTCTTCTTTTTAAACATATTATGTTTCTTTCAAAAATAATAAAATAATAAACACGTTTATGAAATAATCTAACAATGTAGGTTTTTGGCTATAGCCAGTTAACACTTGTTCTCATGGATATGGTATTATATGAATAGTTCCTGTGAATAAAGATATTGTTTGACAGGGACACAGTGGTGGCGTTTGTGGACTACGCTCGGCTGTGCTACAGAGAGCTGGGTCCCCATGTGAAGATGTGGATCACCTTGAACGAGCCCAACGATGAAGATGACGTGTCTCCGATGGAGGGCCACCAGCTGCTGAGGGCACACGCCCTGGCGTGGCACGCCTACGACCAGGAGTACAGACACACACAGGGGGGACAGGTCAGTGGGATCACACAAACACACATATATATATATATATACACACACACACACATACACACAGATACACAGTGAGACACATGCACACACACACATATATACACACACATACACACACACAGATACACACACACAGATACACATACACACAGGGAGACAAATGCTCACACACACATACACACACATATACATACACACACATATATACACACACACACATACACACAGATACACATACACACAGGGAGACACATGCTCACACGCACACACTAACACACTCACACATATAGGGAGAAACACACACAAGAAGACACAGATACACACACACACACACAGGGAGAAACACACACAAGGAGACACAGAGACACAGATACACACACACAGGGAGACACACACACAAGGACACACAGATACACACACAAGGACACAAATAGGGAGAAACACACACAAGGAGACACAGATACACACACATGCACGTGCAGAGAGGGGAAAAAAACACTTGTCGTACTGCGTTGCAGGTTTCCTTGGCTCTTCACATGGACTGGGTGGAACCGGCGTTCTCCTTCAGCCGCGAGGACGTGGAACCAGCCAACAGGGTTCTCGACTGTCGTGTGGGCTGGTTCTCAGAACCCATCTTTGGCAGTGGAGATTACCCGCCTCGCATGAGGAACTGGTTCCACCAACGACACTCCCTTGAC